>NW_022989843.1:3960252-4011353 GCF_902827175.1 Gymnodraco acuticeps
TGTAATCTTGTTTGTAATGTTTTCTTTCCTCTCTCAGTTGGTGTTTGATGCGTCTGGCAATGGTTCAGCTGGTGTTGGTCAATCTCAAAACCTTTTACCCAATGGCAGGATATGATCTATTAGGTAAACATAAGAATGCACACACACTGTTCTGTACAAAGTCCCAGGATGTGGTTAAGTGCCTCCCGCCTGTCTGAGCTCATCTTATTGCCTTCTTGCTTCCACTTGACGCAGACCTGCCTGTGTGCTCTCCTCTGTGTCACGCTGTGCTGAAGACGCTGCAGCGCTGGGAGCAGGTGCTGCAGAAAAGGCTGGAGATCTTCGGGGGCCCCCCTTCGAAGTACATCTCCACCACCCCCCAGGATGAAACCACGGCGCCTGGCCCCGCCCTGCTCAGACACAAGGCCCTGTTCGAGCCTTCCAACACCCCATTCAGGTACAAACTTGAGCGGTAGCCAATAGTGTGTCAACATGCTTCTTAGATGGTCCCGAGTTTGGAGGATGTGTTTCCGACTTGTGTCCTTGTTTTCAGGGGCTTTAATAAGTTGTAAGGCTATAAAGAATATGTGTTGTATGTAATTGCTCGGAGCGTTTCAACATCCCATTGATGTCTGTTTCCGAGTTATTTTTCTGATTTGAGGAGACGTTAACATGAATCTGAGGGAACTCATTTGTCCAATTATTCAGACACCAAATGAATGTAGCCTAAAAGCCCTATCTGCCAGTGTTAATGGAAGTGAAGGATAATTCATGATTCTCCCCATGATTCCAATCACTCATCCAATTTGTTTTTGGTTCTTACTCCGCCATGCAACGTCTTGCATCAGGTAGTTCTTCTGCAATCCTGCTGATATACCGATGTGCACAAAAACTCGAGCAGGAAACATAACCTCCTCGGCGTAGCTTGAAAAATATTTGTTTATTTGATGAGAAGATTTAAAAAAGGTATTAAACTTGGATTGAATTTGAAAGTACTTAGCCTTAGTGTGTTTTGTGTTGACAAAGCAGATGACTTATCTTTTATGATATCGCTTGGAGCCTACAGATAGACCCTTTTAAACATCATGAATAAGTGATGCTATTCAATTGATTGCATTTTAGCATTCAGCACCAGATATATCTGTAAGACACATCCATAGCCGTTAAATGTATCTAGAAATGGTCTCTCAAGATATCCATGGAATCTAAGCTTTATCCTTCATCTGACCCCTATCGATTTCCACATGGCCCGCACAGCACTCTCTGAAGGGATTTACTGTTCTCGGAGCATTGTTCTGTGCATTTGAATGTGGAGATTTCATATCAGCACCGATGGCACAAATCTGACATGATATCTTGTATCACGTGTTGTTGTGCTTCAGTGATCTGATGCAGCTGATTAAATGAGTATTAGTGTTAATATGCAGGAGGTGTTGTATTATTTTCAGGACTAGCCACCATTCAGCGCTGCCAGTGAAGCGCTTGTGGCAGTATCTGGTGAAGCAGGAGGAAGTGCAGGAGACTTTCATCAGAAACATCTTCACCAAGAAACGGGACCCCAATGAGGTACCAAGTGTTTACATCATGCTGACCCTCTGCATGAAGTGCCTCCATGTTTCACAGCTAGCACATCCTAATTAACCCTGAATAACACATTGAGTATTTTGTTATGCTAAAATTCACAAGCATCTGTATTTGGCCCAAGGCAAACTGCATCGTGACGGCTTTTACATCCCTATTGGTGCATTCATTATTTTTATTCTGCATGCCACCCTCATGTATTATTACCGCTTCCAGTTGCATGTTGATGCTTTATTACAATAATAACACCCTGTTTGATTAACAGCAAAATAATTCTGTTTGTGTTTGACTGCATGGTTCATCACTGGTTGTTGTTCTATGTTGTGTGTGTTTTGTGTGTTTTGTATGTGTGTGTGTGTGTGTGTGACTCCCCTGTGCTGATTCCCCAATCATTAAAGGCGAGTGAGGACCAGACTGACAATATGAAATGTTCAGGGATGGAGGAGACAGGAAACCATCAGGTACTGCTGCTTCAGATTCAGTGTGACTTTATATATAAGAGTGGGATGGGCTCCAAATCTCAGTTTTGTGTCTTTGGCACCAATTACTGAGAACTGTCAAGAACCAAGATCTGCACCGAATGATTTGTTTAGATCTATTCATTGTTGCACATAGATAAAACATTGTTTTAAGAAGTGCTAACTTATACACTAAATTAATTGTATAGTATTCAAACTGATATTTGGAGAAAACACAGAAACTCAGCCTTAGAACCAATCTTTGTGGTAGAGTCCTGGGGATTGTAATCATACAAACAAATGATTTCTACAACATGCCATTTGATTGTTTTTGTAGCATGTCAATTAAACGTTTATGTTAAGCCTTCATTTAGGATTGCATGATTGTGACATGCAGACTGCAGGAAGTACTTTCAAATGAATTCACTTAATATGACAATAGCAAAATGATCAACTTTGTGATTAGTCACACATATTACCCCCAAGCTTTTCAGCATGTGACGGCCCAGAGCATCACTCTAAAGGTTTTTGATAAAAGACAATTGTGGAAGCTTAAAGTTTACATGACATATCTATATATTTAACCATGCCCGTCTGATCTCTGGTAACTCAAAACGGTACGTAATACAGTATGCAATACTTTGTACTTTGTGTACTTTTAATTTGTGCAGATGTTGAATACTGTATGAAACATAATTCACATCCCCTTACTGTAGTGTGGGCGGTACAACGTGTACCATTGTTGGATATGAGAACTGCACATCATGTTCCTTCTGTTTGCCTCCTACTTGGGAAGAGTACATGTGAACTGTCACATCAAATCTAAGAAACATATATTGTCATCTTGACAGAATTACAGTATGTCTATTTTCTGGGCAATGAACACTGAATGTTCCTGTCAGTGTATGATATTAATCCAACATCTAGCTGCCTAAATATTCATGTGAATGTGAACCATACATCTGAAATTGCTCTGTGCGTTGATGCTTCAGAGAGGTTTCTAATCTTCTGGCTCTCGCTGTGCACGCTGCCACATTGTAGCTACTCCATTTGGCTCAGTGTTAATTAACCCAGTCTCTCAGAGGACAAGTACAGAAGCTGAATAGCTTCTGATTAATGGGCCAACACTGTCGCAGTGAATCTGCTCCCCACAGGGATTATGTGCTCGGCCAAAATGGCAAACCACCATATTTAGATTTTTGCAAGTCAAGTTTTACTTTATTCCATCTGACAGAAGAAGACATGGTCTTTTTCCCTTGAATAGATGCAGTAAAGACTTTAATTCAATCACATGCTCAAAGGATGCCTGTCGGACAATAACATCAACATGTTACGTCTCTATACAATATGCATAGCTACAGAAAAGCCTACTTTGCCACTGCATACATCCCGAAGGACCTCCAGTGCACAGTGTGTGCTAAAGCTAATCGCTCCAGGGCTGTTGTGCTCATGCAATCTAATGGCACTAACCCATTTATGTCGGCTGCTGTGGTTAACAGGGTGGCCTGATGCACCTCACATGTCATCTCTTAACTTGTAGAGGCAAGATAAACAAACAAAGTGTACATATAACATAGTGTAGAAAACAAAGAATAGGCCTGTGATAACATCAGCCCTGTTGTCTTCAGCTACAGCAAATGATTTGAGACTTCATTCATCATCCCCTCTCATGGATATTGTCAGATCATTGGTTCTGTAACTTGAAAGGAAATGTGCCTTATCTGAAGTAATGGCTGTTATTTGTCCTCTGGAAATGTTTACCAACGTATCAACCATAATAATTGAATCTCCATGGTGATGATTTGTGTCTGTTTGTATTCCTTTGTGCAGGCTGAGTCAGATCTGGGCTCCCCCGGAGGGAAGTCACGCATCATCCACAAGGAATCTGACATCATCACCGCCTTCGCCATCAACAAGGTACAACCCTCACACACAGATGCCAGTGAACTGTACAATATAATTATATCATCGTTCATTCATTGTTTATTTATCTGGCCATCTGAGGCCTGTACGACGAAGCCGGATTTTTGCTTAGCGAGCTAACTTCAGGGAAAACTCGGGGTTTCCGGTCCTACGACGCTGGTTCTCTTTTTAGCGGGCTAGATCTCCATGGTAACTTCTGCTGAGCGGCTAACCTGGTCCGGAGCAGGTTAGGTTGCAGGCTAAGAGATCAAGTCAGTGAAAGCACCGCCTGCTGACCAATCAGAGGTCAGTGTGCGGAGTTTAAAGCGATCAAGTCATATTACAGGAGAAAGGAAATACAGAAAAACTGCCGTCGCAGGAAAGACGGCCGGCAAAAATCAACTGACTGTGTGAACGTGAACATTAATAGAACATCACCTCCCATCTTCAGAGCAATCTGACTATTATAACATTAATAATAATAATAATAATTCCTTACATTTATTATAGCGCTTTTCCAGATGCTCAAAGCGCTTTACAAATACACATTACACATATTTTGTATACATGCAATGGTCACTGTGGACAATACCCACAGGAGCAAGTTCAGGTGAAGTGTCTTGCCCAAGGACACAACGGCTTTACAGACGCAGCAGCGGCGGGTTTCACCCCTTGATCTGATGATCATTGCACTGCGCCACACCGTCCATCTTCACGCCTCGAAGTCATCGAGGCGCTTTTACAAGTACACATTGATATCATACATGTACTGTGAACATTACCCACTGGAGCAAATCCGGGTGAAGTGTCTTGCCCAAGGACACAACGGCCTGACGCCGTGGCGGCAGGAGCGGGTTTCGAACTGGAGTTCCCCAGCACCCCCCCTTGATCTGATGATCAGATGCACAGACCACTGCGCCACCCGTCCCATAAGCGTTAAGAAAGCTTACTTAAATATCTGCCACAACAAAAGTAACCGGATCAAAGTAACATTACGTTCAGTCCGCAGCACTGAGTGCAGACGTCGATGTGTCCCATTATCATTCATATCACATCCTATCACATCTGTATCTTATATTTTCTTATCTGAGTCAGCTGAGCCGTATCTGGCCGTGCAACACTCACAGTGTCACATACTGTATGCAGAAGTATTATTTTAAGCAACACATTAAGTTGACACTCGAGTCAAATGTAATTAAAGTCAGATCGTGTCTTAGACGGGGCAGTGATATCATAAACCTGTTAATGTACGCATTCAAACACTTTTCTGTTACCAGCTGTATTCACCTTGCAGGTGCAGCTATGTGGCTTTTATCCTGGATAAAGTGTTTAAGTCATGGATGTTTAAAGTTTAACTTCTTCATATTTGTCTAATATTATAGTTGACTTTTCATTCAGGAAGTATGACGCTGCGCTGTCAGTACGCTTCTCCATGTTTGTGATTGGTCGAATGCTCCAAATACCACCCCTTTCATGTGAACGCGCACCTAACTAGATAGGAAACGGCTGGCTTGAGCGATCCACTTGATAACCCGCGTCGTAGGACCGCTTAGCGAGAGCGCGTATGTTTTTGGATTAGGCCAACCGGCTAACTCAAACATATCCAGGTTAGGTTGAACCAGCTTCGTTTTACAGGCCTCTGGTGTTTTCTATTAAACCTCCTCCTCCAGAATTGTTTTTATGATTCTATTATTTTGTTATGATTTATCAGTACTAGCCAGTAAGATAATTGTAAATTATTTGAAAAACATCTCGGAGCTGTTTTCATCAATATAGTTGTATTACCAGAGTGTTAAAATGGGTCTGTCATTGTGGCAAAAACCTACTAAGAATAATCACCCATTTCTACATCCCCCAACGATTTATTTTTTAAAGATATTTTAGATTTTGGAGAACTTAGATTTGAATTCAAACCGGCTTGTTAGGCAGCGGTTTTTTTCGAAGGGGAATTTTAGCATCTTTCAGCTCATTGTTTTGGACAGACACCACCTAGTGGAGCATTTCGCAGCTAAAGAGCCAGACATTTCCCTCTGGTGTCTGTGGAGACCAAACACAGAGCTGTAAGGAGCATGCCAGAAAGACAAAATAAATGTTATTGTTGCTCTTAGCCTGCTGGATGTGTAAACCGATTGTTTCAATTTGCTTAAACGTTATAATATGTAAATGTTGTTAGTCCCAGAGTGGCAAATCTAAAACATTCAATACAGCAGTTGATGGCAATAATGCTTTGCAGTAGAGACAAACAACATAATAAAATGCTCAGCTAACTTCTGAATGTTTTAAAATGTTGTGGATTCAAACAGAGTTTTTACAAACTTCATCAAATTAACTTTGTCCAACAGTCTCAGAACACACTTTTTCAATTCAAAGCAAATATGAAATCCTTGGCCAGTGGCACAACTCTTACACCATATCCTAGCCCCTTTGATGTTGCCCGTGTTTTCTTTGTTTGATATAGGGAGAGGTTCACACTGATTATTTTACTTGAATGTAGCTATTTATTTAAAGGGAAGCAGTGGTGCTGGTGATCAAAGGAAGGTTCACCTCAGGTCATCATTAAAGGAAGTTTGATGGTTTTATGGCCGCAGGCAGAATGAAGTTGAAAAAGTCAAATTAAGTCTCCCTATTTTCCTCACCCTTATCGTCTCTGTCACCCCTCTCTCTTTTCCCATGTCATGTCTGTCTTTCTGTCTCCCAGGCAAATCGTAATTGTTTAGTCATGGCCTCCACCCATGACATCCAAGAGTTGGATGTGTCATCCATCTTGGCCACACAGATCTTGACATGGATCGATGACGAGGAGGCCGAAGCCAAAGGGTGGGGGTGTGTGTTTGTGTGTGTGTGTGTGTTTTTTGTTTGCTGTGAGAGTTCACCCAAAGTAACATCCACTCACTTTTCACCCTCATACCAAGAGAGCTAAATTGAGTGTGGGCTGGGGACAATGTGATTGGTTCTGTAATTGTGTAGGTGGTGGATATGCATCTCTATTATGTGTTTATTATTGCATGTGCCACATTGTTAATAGATATATTTGTGTATAGCTGCTTCTTTCTATGGACAGGGCCACTTTCTGTCAGTGTGCGTTGTTCTAATTATCTTTTGTTTGTTGTTAAAAACATCAATTTAAAAAATAACAGTATACTTTTTTATTCCTGCCTTTTGTGTTCTCTTTCTTGTCCAATGTTCCATTTCTTTACTAAAAGAATGATCCTGTTCTGAATTCAGAAAGCAATGTATGGCATTTTAGCAGTAAATTGAGAGCAGCATAAAGAGTGAACTGAGAACACTTTGTTATCTGATTCATCTCAGGGAATATCGTTACTGTGATATCCAAAGTTTTGGGGTATTTGTCCTCATATTGTGCATCCCTAATACCTGCTACCAGTTATATTTCCCAATAAATGCACACGTTAACTTATAGACAAGATCATTCTGGCATCATTTTTGGTTTGATTGTTATTTTCCATACAGGGTTATCATTTCTTCTTGGAAGACTTTCCTGTGTGTTTAAATGGCTAATTTAACATCCGACCAACTGGGAAAATGTGCCTTTCATTTTTGCCACTGATGCATTACAGTGATTTTAATCACTTGCCATCGACTCTTGGGAGAATAAATAGGTCAGTTAAAGAACATTAAAATCTGAACGCACAGAGATAGCACTGATATTCATATTTGTTTTCTTCTCGTTTGTCCCTTTTTAAGATTTCACTAGCTTAATGAAATTCATTTCACAATATAACCTAATATTTTGTCCCTGCAGTGTTGCCGATGACTTCCTGGTGGTGCATGCACGCGATGACTTTGCCACCATCCACGGCACCACGCCGTACACTCACAGCAGCCCGGGCACCCCCATCAACATGCCGTGGCTGGGTGGGGTGCAGACAGGCCGGGGTGCAGCCGTGGTGAGCAGCGCTACATCTAGAGTTGTGAGATGAATTTACCTGAGCTGTTCTTTGCCCCATCTGTGTTCTCATGCTTTAGTGATTTGCATATTTACATACCTGACAACTCTTTCACAAAGCATCTTACATTGCACCCTTGGAGCTTGAATGTAGGTGGATGTGTTAAGAGGGTGTCATCCATTTAAGAACAAAAGTGCTGTTCATCAGCCAAGTCTAAGACTACCAAACCAGTCTAGGAAAACTACCATGAAATGATAAAATGGCCCAAAACCAAAGCTAGATAACTATTTGCCAGATACCCCAATGATAATTTAATTGATCCTCTTCTGTTGTAATTTGGAAATGAATCCAAATCTAGTATGGAGTTAAACTAAACCTTGAAAAAAACCATTAGTATTATTTCCACAGGTTTAATATACTATACACACATTGGAGACACCAGGTTCTGTCATTCTTATACTTGTATTTATAAAAACAGAAACATCTTTCAAAGCCATTTTACTGAGCAGATACATTTGGCATTAGCAGTCAGCAGGGGTATTGGTTTTATTTTGGTGGTAGCAGTGTTTTGGAAACGAGTCAGCGGTGAGTCATGTTGTGTTGATCTCGATAAGCAGAGCGGACAGTTAGAGCCCTAATTACTTTACCAACCAGTCAGGCTGGTGCTCAAGGTTGGAGCAGAATACGTTTACAGACAATAATAAATAAAATCCCTGGCAGACATTGCTGTTAATGTCTACCTTTCTTGGCCACCAGTCAAAACACATGACAGGAAATAATAACAGAGCTTCACTACATTAAGACAATTTATGCTATATGATGGTAGAGCCAGCATCCATTTATGCTGTTACTTATGCAGCATTATATATGTGCCTTGGCATAATTAAGATTAGCATTTTCTGACCTCATTAATTGGATTGTATCTACAGATGAGCCTTTTTTAGACCTTGTTGGGTAAATGTTAAGGCACTTAACATTTACATAAAACTTAATGGCAACCCATTAGTAACAAGCCATTAGTTTAACAGAGAGAGGAAGCTGCAGTGATAAGAGCTTTAGTATAGCGTCATATTGTTTAAGTGTCGACTGGTACATTGTTCTCTGTTGTAAAGAACTAACGTTTATCATAATAAAGTTTTATATTTGTTTCTACTGAAGTTGGCTTACTAAACATCTTCTTCTCCTCCGTTTCACTTTTCGTCACCCAGATGATCAAGAGAAATATCAACAATGTGAGAAGAATGACCTCCCATCCCACACTGCCGTACTGTAAGTACGACTGTCGGTGGATTAGAACCGTAAATGCATATTACATTTGCTATAAGGACATCATGTCTCTTATGTTAAAGGGGCAAACTAACAAACTTTATCATGTGTAGATATCTAGCAAGTTTATTTTGTTCTTCTCGTCCCAGTTTGGTGGATTTAGTAAGGCTGAGTGAGCCCTGTTTGTTAAATCACTTATCATTCATTCTGCAGAGTGGGGATTCAGTTGTTAGGTGTTTGGCTGGGATGATTCCCAGCACGTCAAAAAAATTGCTGTTTTCTTTGTTTGTGAATAAACCATTTCCCATCAATTATACATATGGAAGATTTTGCGGAACTAAGAAATGCTAAAACCTCGTGTTGGGACTTGCATTCTCGTTGAGATGCACGGATAAACGAGCTGACGGCACACTTTGTTTTTCTGTATTTCAGACCTGACGGGGGCACAGGATGGAAGCGTCCGGATGTTCGAGTGGGGTCACTCCCAGCAGATCATCTGCTTCAGGAGTCCAGGCAACTCCAGAGTCACCCGGATACGATTCAACCACCAGGGGAACAAGGTGACACCTTAAACACTTAACCACCACACCCAGAAGTCAGACTATTCTTAGCTTTTAACTGCTTTGTGATGTGAGGTCTGATTTAGCAACATATTCACTCTTTGCCGTTCAGGCACAAACCTCAGTGGGGGGTTTGGCTCGAGCACATTTTGTTATTCAGCCGAGTGATTCAACTGCTCTTAACTCAGGCAGTCGCCTCGAGCTGATAACTTTCTCAGATGGTGCTTCTCCTCTGCCAGTACCGTCTTCTCTGGCCAAAAGAGTGAAATATGCTTGAAAAACAAAAGTTGGAAGAACCATCAGATTTAGATTTTAGTTTATGTGAGTGTTTGTTAGTCGCTGTTGATGTGTTTTGGAAGATAGTTTGAGAACAAGCCAAGTCACGCAAACACAGCAGGAGGACAGGACAGTATGTTATTTCTCTCTGATGTAAAATAAAAGATTATTCTAACTTTATTTTAGCAAAGTCTGATATATGCTCTCTGAATGTTGTTTTTAGTTTGGTATCGTGGATGCTGATGGAGGTTTGAGTCTCTGGCAGACCAACACCAGTGGGACTGCTCCCAAACCATACCTGGTAAGAGACTCACTGAGCCGATGGACCTTTAATTTAACCGACATGTTTCTCTTTCAAGATGTTATTATTATTAGAAATGTTATTTATTTTTTGATAAACCCCTTGAGATGCACCATCTCGTTTTCAAGGGGGTGCCGATGTTCTCGCACTTTCTTCCTGTTATTCTAATGTTTTGTTTAATCTCCTGCTTCTCCCTTTCCTTCTTTGTTCCTCTCTGACAGACGCTGCATTGCCACAACAAGACAGCAAACGACTTTGTCTTCGTGGGCTCCTCCTCCCTCATTGCCACTGCAGGACTCTCAACAGACAACAGGTTAGAGAGGAGAATTTTCCAATTGAATTGTTTCATGAACTTCTAATGAACTGCTGCATCGTTTGAATTCAGCTCCACTGCGCTGTGACCAGCAGTGATAATGGCCTGCCCTGATTGGATAGTAATATTGTTGTTCTTTCGCCTCCACAGGAACGTGTGTCTGTGGGACACTCTGGTGACTCCTGCCAACAGCCTGGTGCATGGTGAGATGCAGCTCAGCAGAACTGCTTATTTGATGAATCACCTAAAGCCATCTGCAATAATACTGCTAATCATTTAATAATAAAAAATATATAGACAACCCGTTTCCACCGTCTCAAATGTGGATATTCACTTTTTTAAATAAGAAAGTTGCTTATATACTGTAGTAGTAATTGGTTTGGAACTGTTGGTGGAACAAAACAAACAAATGAAAGACATCTGCTGAGACATTTGTTTTTTTATTTTGCAAAAATAATTGGCAGAGAAAATAAACATAATTTCCAGCCCTTATTCCAAATATTATCCTCAAGTACAAATATCCCATCCTTCTCCTCAGCGTTCTGCTGCCACGAGTCCGGGGCCACGGTGCTCCTGATGGCCTCCAGGCAGCAGCTGCTCATCACGGGAGGGAGGAAGGGCTGGATCAGCGTCCTGGAGCTCGCCCCCCGCCACCAGCGCCAGAGCTTCCTGGCTCACGACTCCCCCGTCAAAGCTCTGGCTGTCGACCCCACCGAGGACTGCTTCATCAGCGGGTCAGCTGAGGGCAACATCAAGGTATTAACAACACCTGTGTTGAATACATTTGATAGATTTTGAGATGTATATTTCATTGAAATTAAGAATAAGATGGACCCTTATTAATCCCCGAGGGGAAATTCAGTTTTTCACTCTACTGGTAGTATACAATTATACAATTGCACACATACGCCGGAAATACACACACATGCAAACAGGACCTATGCATTGATGAAAAGGTGGTAGAGCATAAGGGCTGCTAGTATTCTGGCACCAGGGAGCAGTTTGGGGGGTTTCGGTTGGGTGCCTCGGCAGTGCCCAGAAGGTGAACTTGCACCTCTCCAGCTGCCAGTCTCCGTATTTTTTGGTCCAATCAGGACTCGAACCAGAGACCTTTTGCTGTCCAAGCCAAGTCCCTTCAGACTGAGGCAGGGTGGGTTCCTAAATTACTTTTTTTAATATATATTTATATAAGCATTTTTTTTTTATTAGAATCCCCCTGAAATAATGGTCATTTCAGTCTAGACTTTTCCCAGAAAGTCATTGTTTTACATGAGTGATTCACTGGGGGCAGTCATTTGTAAAAACTTGGATTATAGAAACAATTTTAATAAAATCCTCGACACGAAGTTCCCTGTACCTGTCAGAAGAGTCCTGCAGGGCGTCTGGTCCCAGGAGGGTGAGTGTCTCCCCCCCCTCCCCCACATCAACAATCAGATGTCGCACATTCATCCCTGGAGACACTGAGCCCTATCAAAGTCATTCAAACAAATGTCGCTCTTATGATTAACCACCTGCTGGGACGACAGTGTGAATGACGGGGACTAAAATGTAAGGTGAAAGCGGCGTGACGCAGTTAGAGCGCAAAGGAAAACGCTTCGACTGAGCAGGCAGGAGACGTGACGGTCTGCAGATATTATATCCCCACAGACAGCAGCGCTTTCATCTTTCTGACTTAAATGTGTTGGCGAGGATCACACAGCTGTCACTCCAAGGGTGACACTGCAGACGTATGAGAAATGGTGCAGTGCACATCTGCTTGAAATACAAATGGCGGTAACACTTTATATTAAGGTACACAAATTAACCATCAACTAGTTTTTAATTAACATGCATATTAGCAGTATATTGGCTCTTTATTAGTCATTATAAAACACTTATTAATGCCTTATTCTACATGACCATATTCTACAAGTAATAGGCCATTAGTTGAGAGTTTTTCCGCATTAACCCTCTAATTAGTGCTTATTTGTTGCAAGTAAGGAACTTATTGTACATGAGTTTTGGTCTTAATATGCGCTGCCCAATATGGGCCTAATAAGGCAGTAGTACCACAAGAATAGTAATTCTCCCATAATAACACTTAACAAATATAATCTATTCTTATGTAACAAGACATGAAACTACAAGTGTTAATTAAGTCTAAACAACTCAAAATTTGCTATTTATATCTAAGAACATGTTCCCTATTTTAAAGTGAAGTCTTGTTTATAACCAATAAGCTAGTAGTTTGACTCTAATTAGGTATTTCTATCTAAAAATATGTTCCCTATTCTAAAGTGAAGTCTTGTTCATAACCAATAAGCTAGTAGTTTGACTCTAATTGACCAGAACAGGTTCCCTATTCTAAAGTTGCCTCCTCTTCACACTTTGTAATAGCACACAACTACTGAAATTAACCTCAACAGTACATGAACAAAGTAGGCACACGTTGAAATATCTGTTATATTATTGAACCACTGAAGAGATGTTCAGACACATACATGTACCAAAACATGTCAAGTTTCTCCAAGGCTGAGAACACACATGCAGCCTGTACTTTTTAATAAAAACTGATTTTTAACAGAGTTTATGTATTTGTGATCATACTGTGTGACCTGCTTGTATGTTCTTACACAATAGGTGTACTGTTCTCTCTCTGTGTTGTCTCAGTGTGAACATGGATTTAAAAAACCAGCCAAACTCTTTTGAGAGCCAGGGAATGAGCAGCCATGCTCCTTTATTGACTTATTTGCAGTCCACTGACATTCAAACGGAGTGAAACTATAAAAAAAGAAGTTACAAGGCACTTAATGATCTCATACATGCAAGTGTAACATACACAGATGAACACATTAGGACCGCTTAGTGTAAACAAGGTAAATATAGTATAGTAAATATAGTATTTTTGACAATGCTAAATCTGTAATAGTCGGGACAATCTATAGACCACCGGAACAGAGTGACTTTTATGATACATTAGATGGGTGTTTGGCTGATGTGGGGGATGTAGAGACAATTATTATTGGAGACTGGAACACGGATATGCAACGTAAAGACACGTCCGTCTTCAAGTCCTTCAGTAGGATTTGTGATCTGCACGGCTTCAGCCAGCTAATCACCCAACCCACCCGGGTATGTGAAACAACACAAACTACCATTGATCTCATTCTGACCTCTGACAAGTCCAGGATCTCCAGTAAAGGGGTTATAGCATGCGGGTTAAGTGATCATTATATGATATTCTGTACCCGCAAAAAGCTAAAACAAAGGGCCGGCTGTCACAAAACAGTCATATCTAGAGACCTCAAAAACTACTCTAGCGAGGCCTTTAACCTAGAACTGGAGAGCCTGGACTGGTCAGATGAGCTCAGTGGTACACAAGTTGAAGAAACATGGCTTGGTTTAAAAAACAAATTCTCTGCAATACTCAATGATTTGGCCCCCCTAAGAACAACCAGGGTAAAAAATCGCGCTGAGCCGTGGATGCACTCCGGCATACTGACCGCCATGAAAACCAGAGACAAAAAATGCTCTGAGTTTCATAAAAGTCAGGCAATGCTTTCCAAAAGCACGAGCAGTGAACTCCAGGCCCACGTGACTGAACTCAAAATTGAAAGAAACAGACTAAGAAATGACGTAAGCTCCATGATCAAAACTGCCAAAAAGAATTCAAAGAATCCAACCTAACAAGGCCACTGGCCACGACAATATCCCCTCCAAATTCCTCAGAGACTCAACAACCGCCATCTCACCAGTCATAGCTCACATAATTAACCTCTCCATAAAACAGGGAAAAGTACCCAAAGACTTCAAAATTGCAAGAGTAACCCCCCTGCACAAAAAGGGCAGCAAATTGTCATCAGCATGTGACTGCAACTTGTTCCTGTTCGCGGACGACTCAGCCCTGCTGGTCTCTGACAGGAACAGGTTGCAGGTTGAAAAAACCCTCAGCTCCGAGCTCGGCAGAATCTGCACCTGGCTCGCCGATAATAAATTATCATTACACCTGGGTAAAACAGAGTCCATTCTCTTCGGTTCGAAACATAATCTCAGCAAATCCGACGACTTCTCAGTTGCAGTGGGCGACATTATTGTCACAAGTAAGAAGGAAAGTACATACCTAGGATCCATTCTTCAGGCAAACCTCTCCTGTGACAAAATGGCATCCAATGTAATAAAAAAAGTCAATCAAAGAACTAGATTCCTATACCGGATCTCCTCTCTGGTAAACAAAAACACCCTGAAAACTCTGGCAGGAGCACTCATTCAAGGGTACTATGACTATGCTTGCACGTCATGGTAGCCTACCATAGCACCTCCAAGGCGCTAAAAATAAAACTTCAAACATCGCAAAATAAACTGGTCAGACTACTGCTTGACCTTTCATCTAGAACCCACCTCACCTCTGCCCACTTTGACAACCTAGGATGGCTTAGAGTAGACGACAGAGTACAGCTACTTGCAATGGGCCTGGTCTACAAGATCCACTACACCTCTATGGTACCCATGTACATGTCAAAATTCTTCCCAAAGGTCAAGGAATACCATGATCATAACACCAGAGGGAGCTCCACAAATCATGTGAAACCCAGATTTGGCACAAAAAAGGGGGAATAGACGTTTCGCAATTATGCCACATCAAGGTGGAACGCTCTTCCCACAACTGTAAAGGAAAGTAAAACTATATTTACCTTCAAAACCTCTCTTAAAGAGCACCTTCGGGGGAGAGCATTGCAAAACTGGCCCCGGTAATGGTACAAATCTCAACCTGTCGTTCAATGGACAGCTTCCCCCCCCCCCCCCCCCCATCTATGTATATACTCGCATTTTAGACTCTGTTACTAACTGTATATCTGTAGACTTGGTATGTCTTAAATGTCCGGTTAGGATGTATTAGAACGAAATCTAGAATGAAAATTGTAAACAAGCAATCTGTATGTAAAAAAACCACCTGTATGTAAATTGTAAATAAGCCATCTGTATGTCAAATATGTCTTAAATGACATTATGAATTGGAAATGGGGGACCCTGATGTAAACAAGACGAAAGTCTTTCTCTGGTCTGCATCCCCTTAACAATTGTATGTTTTGAGCTGTACTGTACTGTACCCAATATACAAGCTGTTAATACACTTTTCAATCAATCAATCAATCAAAACTCTTCAGGTTGCAAAGGGAAAATTAGTAGCAGTGTAGTTCACGTTCTCCTACTTCCTGTACCCGGGTCTAACCTTCAGTACACATTTTACACAAATATAAATGGGCAAATATGAAACATACAGGTCAATATCACCTTGCTATTGGTAGCTGAACTGTCAATACCCCAAAACATATTATAAAATATAAATACCTAATTTTGAGTTATTTAGACACAATTAACACTTATAGTTTCATGTCTTGTTCCATAAGAATAGATTATATTTGTTAAGTGTTATTATGGGAGAATTACTATTCTTGTGCTACTACTGCCTTATTAGGCCCATATTAAGCAGCGCATATTAAGACCAAAACTCATGGACAACAACTTCCTTACTTGCAACAAATAAGCACTAATTAGAGGGTTATTGAGGAAAAACTCTCAACTAATGGCTTATTACTTGTAGAATATGGTCATGTAGAATAAGGCATTAATAAGTGTTTTATAATGACTAATAAAGAGCCATTATACTGCTAATATGCATGCTAATTAACAACTAGTTGATGGTTAATTTGTGTACCTTAATATAAAGTGTTACCCAAATGGCTTTTATTCTGGATGATTGCTACCAGAAACTCCATCATCTGAGGCCATTCATTGTATATTGACTGATTGGAAATGTAGCGTGGGTGAGCTGCAGATTTCTGAGTATTTAAAATGTTGATGAGATGAGAGTCCATGAAAGTGGAAAATGAACTAACATAACAGCCTTCAGTCTTTGAAATACCTTATCAAATAATAAAGCTCCCAGGCCGGGAATACCACTCAAACAATGCAAGTTGCTCAGAGCTATCCGTGGTTCCCTGAAGATTTAAATATTTGAAAGCAGGTCACAAATGTCTAGAATTTATGTTTGGTGTATACATTTTTTATTTAAAATGTATTTTTACTAGGCTATTTTAAAACATTGATGTCTGGAAGTATATGCATAGTGTATATACACAATACACACATATGTGTATCTATCGAATGCTACATATCAAATTAGTAAGGAATTATTGCACTTATACAATGGCCACTTTCCAACAAAATGCCATATGTAACCAAATACAGATTAACCAGTTTTTAATTTACTTATAAAACACATTTGTGAAATAAACAGACTGGGTGAGCATTACCTGATTTGGCTATTCAACAAAGCAGTGTACATGAGATAAAGCTAATTCCTGAGTTTGAGGATCCTTGTGGGGCAACACCTAGCTAAATAGGAAGATGATTTACAAATGAAATTTAAATGGGGAGAGAAAGAGACATTGTACTGGTAGCTGGAACATAAGTCCTAATCATACTCAACCTTACAAGAATAAAATGGTGCTTCATCCTGATGTATAAGTACCTTGGGAAAAAGGACAATCAAAGTAGCAGTTGAATCACTGTCGTGGAGCTCTGTGTTTATCCTCAGAGGTTCTTCAATATGCAGCACTTATACACAAAAATAATCTCTTTGTTAACTTTTCTCTTCCTCTCTTCTCTCCCAGATCTGGAGCCTGGCCACACAGTGTCCGCTCTACAACTTTCCCAACGAACACGCTCGCCAGTCGCTCTTCAGGAACCTGGGCACCGGCGTCATGCAGATCGAGGTGGGACCGGCCAATCACATCTTCTCCTGCGGCGCTGACGGGACCATGAAGATGAGGGTCCTCCCCAACCGCTTCAGTGTCGCCAATAATAACAACAACCACAACAGTGACGTCAAGTTCATAATATAGACACATACATTGGTGAAAGCTATTTAATATTATAATGTGAATCTAGCAGTACTGCTACCGTGGAAACGCCTCTACACCTGGAACAGTGTTCGTCAGGCCGTGACAGAACAATTATAAGTGTTTTGAACCAGTGTAAATGAAGAATTAAATAACAAGGAGGAATACTCAAAAGACTACTGAAAAGAGTGAGATCCAGTGAGTCTGATGCCTAAGATCGCATCGAAGCTCTTTGATTAGGACATGACCCGAAGCCGACCAATCACAGGAGCCTCTACAAGTGTTTAACCTGCAGTTAAAGTGGGCACCGGGTAATGCCGAGGGCACAGTCTATCGGAATTAACTGAAAGAGACAAAAAACTGCTGCAGACTTATTAAAGCAAACTGCTGTCTCAGCGAGGACTGGACATCACGTGGGGAGCCTTTTTTTGCACAGGAAGTGAAGCTGTGGAAGTGACTGTGTGAAGAGTCTAACGCCGCAGCGCTGTCCTTCTCAGATCACAGTATATTAGTCCGTATTAGCAAAGCATCATGGGGGTGGAAGCTGGAGTCATTGCTGAAGTGTTAAGGTGGTAAAATGTAGTAGACGGTGTTGTACAGGCAGGATAATTGGGGGGGGGGGGGAAACGTCACCACAAGCACAATGCAGTAAGGCGAGTGTCCTACAAAGCACATTATATCCAGTCACAAGGCGCATTATGGTGCTCCATTTTAAACAAAAAAAAAAATGTTTTACACAAAGAGTCAGCTTGGTTGGGAAAGCAGGTGTTTGTCGTGGTAAAACCACACTTTGGGAATTACACAACAACATTTCATATCACTATTATCACTTCAGGTTTTAATTACAGGCAATTGGCTGTTGACCTTTTTCAACCAGGAAAATGCTTTCGTATAGGCTAAGTGCAAAAAAAAACGCAAATATCTTAAGACACTTACTACGCAAATGCACTTTCTGGCATAAATGTTTGAGAAGAGTACATCCTTTCTCCACTGGTAACTGTACGGTTACTGCCAGCAGACAGCTAGCTACAGTCTTTGAGCCAAGCTAGCCATTTTAGCACAAAGGCTAAGACGTACAAAAACGTTTCCAGAGCCATGCTAGGTAAGCTAAGCTAACCAGCTGCTAAAACTTCATAGTCAACCCGCAGAAAAAAAGAGTATCATATCTAGTGTTTGGTTAGAAAATAAGGATATTTCCCTAACTGCTTAAACATTATTTTAATCAAGCTCATGGTAAAGTGGGACATGAGTGTATGTGTGTGCCGCTATCCAACGTTCTACCTGAATGCGCATTTTCTCAAATTACTCTATTTGCACATAATCATGAAGCTTGATAAGATGTAGTGAATATGACTATATGAGGCCGGATGTCGGTAAAGCAGTCTATCCTTTGGTAATAATAAGTTGAATATATAGTAGGAAGTGTGTTTATCCAAGCCTAGATTAAACTGGTATTAAGTGTCCTTATTATCTGAAAACTACTTAAACCACACTGGCACAGTACTTTGTTGCTCTTCACAATATTGATGATTATTGGACTTGTTTGAATGGGACACGTGTATACCATAATACCTTTCTGGCTGACAGTAAAATGATAAGACATGTAGCAGGACACTTTGCTGTTGACAATGGAAAGGGGTTGGGGTACGATTACAATGGGGGTAGTAGTACAATTTGAATGAACATACTATTTTGTTGTGGAGATGCTTTATTCCGATAACAATGCACTTCCCTTTCATTTACTGCTAACTCTAATTTCCAAACGGACCATGATTGCAAACCGCCTTGGAGACGATATTGTTTGCCTTGTAGTGTTCGGAGTATTATCAGCTTTGCTTCATCAGTTGCTTTGTCACGGTTATAGGAATAACTCTATTATCATTCAGTTGCTTTATTTTTCATCCTAAATCAGAAGATTGCCTTCAGTATATGCTTTGGAAATGTAATCTAGGTTAGTGTGTAATATGAAGGTTCTTCCACATGTGTGAGGAAGAGGTTAATGCAAACTGTCCGATAGTCGTTTAGTCTGAAGGAATATAATGAAGCTATTTACCCATAAACCCTTGTGCTGCTGTAGAGAAACACCTTTGATTTCAGGGAGGATACGTTTTCAGATGTATTAGTTATGTATATACATAGATCTATAGGCCTCTCATGATGACTGCATAATCATAAGTCGTATATATGACCAGAGCCACTTTATGAAGAATATTCTGTATAAAACAGGTATATTTATTAAACATATTATGGATTATCGACTGAGCCATCTATCAAGGCAGACGTAATGTTATTTTTTTCCTCTCGATAGTTCACGAATACTTTCTTTTTGCTCATTATTTCCCGCTTGAACAACCAGGATGTGTTTCATTTTTTCCCCCACAAATCACAGTGGTTGGAAACTGAAGTGTACTCCTGCAGCAAATGGAGATTAAATATTTTTTATCAAAGCCAAACTAAATGTACAGAACGGGAGAATAAAGTCAATTTTATCAAAGAAAGTGTTTTTTTTTTTTTTAAATTTTGCTCATCTTTCTTTAAAGACTCATAAACAGATCAGTTTACCACATCAGGGTCAGAGTAAACAAACTCAGCTAAATAAAAATCACATTCAACTCACACGTATTGCTTTTTCCCCGATTGTAAATGTGAATTTGATCAGATAATTCTAATTTTATAATGTCATGTAAATTGATGTATTAAAGACAGAACATATACAGATGTAATAAAACAACCCAGTCTCATGGCATTTCGTGTTCACCAACACGATTTTTAATCTATTGATTCGTGTTCACCAACACGATTTTCCCCTTTTTTTCGTGTTGCACAGCACGATTTTAAAAGCAATGTATTTCTACTGGTAATGACGCTCATGGAAGCACGGCATTCGTTTGTGTCGGCTGCCCTTAAAGGCAATGTGAGCGTCCATTCTCATTGGATAACGGAGAATTGTACAACCGGAAGTAAGTATTCCCCTTACTGTCGATTGATTTTACAGTGATATCTGCACTACTCATCGACTAAAAAACACCAGATTATCCTTGTTAATTACACAACATTGATTGGTTTAAATTGTGTGCAATGCTTTTGTATTTTTCCCCTTCGATTCGGAGAAACAAATATTTGTTCGGAGTAAAGGATGGCAGAAGACACTACACTACCCAGAATCCCCAGCTATCGTTTGGACTACACCATGTGCTCTGTTTTCACCATTCATTCCAATGGCTGGCGTCTATGTCACGTGATCTTCAAATTTCTCCCTGAAGAAAAAAAGAACATGGCCGAACTTCGTTTTATTCTCGGTGGAAAATGCCTATTTTAAAGTTAGTTTGGCCATTAAAATGCGTTTTGATGTCATTTGATGCGAGAAATATGAGTTGTTATTTCAGATTATGTGTGCAGTGGATGTACATGATCTTTAGTTTGCTAGTTATTACGAAGATTACTTCAGGAAGTTTTCATTGTTACCAAGGTTGTTGCTAGGGACGCTGCTATCGATATTATTTCTGTTACGTTGTGTAACTGTTTAATGGTGTTATCTTTATTGCTACCCCCTTCCCCGTCAATGTATAGTGTTGGTCCACAGCACAAACATATTAGTTTAACAAAATCCGCATCTAAAGATAGCCTACGTTATTTTCCCCTGTGCAATTCCAGTCTCACATCTCACAGCACATCGTCATTAACAAATACCGGAAACAGACCGAAAACATTAAAAAAAAAAACTTTATCCCGAGTGTGCTTGCTTTTCTCTTTGAAAGTCATCACATACCGGCATTGTAATACACGGTTCGGCTGCATTAAATATTACATATCTGCCGTAGTTCTGTATTTATAGAGCCCTGATGAGAAGACTTCTAGACAAACATGAGGAACTGAAAACGTGACGTGGATCCTAAATATATCAGCCATTAAACAACATATTACATTTATGTTCACACAGTACGTCTCCTTGCAGTATCAACACTAATTCGGCTGACTTGGTGGACCCGTTCAAATCCAGTTTTGGACAGTCTGCCGTGGTTCCATCCCATTTCAAGTGCTGTTCGAGGCTCGGCGTAACCCTCGGAGCACACTCTCCAATCACAGAGCTTGAGGACTATCACGGGGTTTGTCAAACAGAGCACATGGTGTAGTCCTAAACGATAGCTGGGGATTCTGGGTAGTGTAGTGTCTTCTGCTATCCTTTACTCCGAAAAAATATTTGTTTCTCCGAATCGAAGGGGAAAAATACAAAAGCATTGCACACAATTTAAACCAATCAATGTTGTGTAATTAACAAGGATAATCTGGTGTTTTTTAGTCGATGAGTAGTGCAGATATCACTGTAAAATCAATCGACAGTAAGGGGAATACTTACTTCCGGGTGTACAATTCTCCGTTATCCAATGAGAATGGACGCTCACATTGCCTTTAAGGGCAGCCGACATAAACGAATGCCGTGCTTCCATGAGCGTCATTACCAGTAGAAATACATTGCTTTTAAAATCGTGCTGTGCAACACGAAAAAAAGGGGAAAATCGTGTTGGTGAACACGAATCAATAGATTAAAAATCGTGGTGAACACGAAATGTCATGAGACTGGGTTGAATAAAAATAATGATGTGCTAAAAGCAGATGTTTTTTGTAATTTTAGAAACAAACGTGACTGTTGATCAAATATCTCAAACCAAAGGGCCATGCGTTTATTAGAAACAGGAAAATTAAACATCTACTTTCCATAGTAAGTATGACATTGACACGTTTCAGTTGTTTTAGTCTGAATAACTTTATTTATATTTGAGCAAACAAAATCATTATCATAATCAACATCATTGCACTGATATAAAGATATGTTCATAGTTAGTTTACATTTCCATACATTTTATGACTCACTTTTCCTGTGGAGCTTTATCTCAAACAGTTATGTTTACATTGATTTCTTTGCACCACCAGATCAATGGGATAGTGTGAGAAAAGGACCGCTTGTGTCCAAAAACAAAACAAACCTCTACTGGTGCTACACTCCACAGGGGAAGTTGTTTTTTTTAAGGTGTTGTCACTAAAAAATAACTCGGGATTGAGTCTAAGCTGTATGGATGTGAGGCGGACACAAAAACCAGCTGAAAATAGCGACATAGCTCCTTGGAGTTGAGGAGAACTTCAGATCCAGACGATCATTCTGTGTGGATTCATCACTGCAAGCAACCCTTTTACTATAATCATCCGATACATTGTTATAAAAATAGAAGTTATAGACATTTTAATTACCTTCCATAGTCCAGCAGTATTAAATATACTGAAAATAAGCTTTTAGTTGAAACTACTTCATTTATTTTTTGAACAAAATGATTACACTCCTCAAAGGTTCAACTGAGGTTGCTGTATCAGAGTTAACAGATATATAATTAGTCAGTCTAATGAAATAATTACGACCATAAAACAGTTTTAGATTTGAATTATCACTTCAAACAGTGCCTTGACCCAATTCTGGGCAGAATGTTGGACGACTGTGTTAAAGCCTGTGTGTCCTATCTTCTTAAGATAAAGAAAACTGAAAGAAATCTTTAAAAGTATTGGTTAATTTTTGGATCTTAAAAAGGCAGTTGAGTTAAGTGCACATTTTCAGAAGCAAAGAGACCTTATGGACCAAACTCGGTGAACTCAACGATGAAATTGAATACATTTAAGTAAACCGTCTATTTGATCAAGTCATGTTTCTACATTTTGTATCTTCAGTAAAAGTTATTTTACATGAGAACATTTATTCTGAAGCGGTATAAATCACAAGTCTCCCTGGAGAGGAAAATCATATTGACACACATGGACGGAGAGAGCTGCTGAGTTAATGGAGTCGTCTGAGGAGCTCACAGCTTGGCGTGGTCTTTCAGGATGACCTCCAGCTTCTGACTCAGCATAATGTTCCCTCTAACCTTCAGTTTGCCAGAGAAGAACGCCTAGAAAACGACAGACATACTTTCAGTTGGGCTTTTAGTTTGATTCAAGTAAAAGGGGAGGGAAACAAGGCAAAGATTCCTACAAATGAAAAAGTTGGTGAAAAATATTCATAAGGTTCAGAGCTGCGAGGTGCAGTCTCTTTATCGCTTTCTGCCATGACGACCCTGGGTGACAGGTCGCAGCATCCTCTTTAACTCTGCCAACTTATATTCCTCCTGCTGCTCTTATCATCGGCAAGGCTGGAATCCCCCCCCGCCTAAAGGAGCTTCAGCACTGCGGCCTGTTAAAACTCTTTATGAAACACCCACACCACACACAGGCCTCAGATCAATATCCAGCGCTCCAGGAAGCATATCAATTCCGTCCAGTGATGATCAGTCCCTCAGACGTAACGTGCAGCGTAGATTGATTGAGTGCTCTCTGAACTCAGTTTGATTAATCATTTTATTTACTTCTTTGACATGAGATCAAGGACAAAGTCATTAAAGATTTAAAGGGCTCTTCAAAGGCACTGCTTTTAATTAAAATGTACAAGGTGGGATTTTAATACGGAGAAGAAAAAGACGGGATTTAAAAAATGAAGATCGTTTTCCCCCAAAAATATATCTGTATTGCGAAACTTGAATTACAACACTCCCTTAGTGTATAGATGCTAAGCAGGTGGTGCTCTGGAACAATGTAACAGTATAAAGCAGGGGTGTCCAAACTTTTTTCACCGAGGGCCACATACAGAAAGATATACGAAGGGCTGGGCCACTCACTAGAGGTGAGGTATATTGCCTCAAAGGTTATCTAAATTAATCAAATGAAGGTAAATTATTCTTAATACTTGAATATGCTTTAAGAAAAATAACAGCCTACATCCCAGCTCTCCAGAGGGTTTCATTTATTTTGTTAGCAGCTCATTCCTTAAAACAGGAGCTTATCATAAGAGGAAATAGGAAGGGTTTATTTCAAGCGTGTTTTGAGAATAAGTTATTGGGCTTTTTTCTTATCAACTTAGATTTGATAGAAAACATTTTCAAATTTAATTGACTGAATTGTTTGAAAAGTGGGCTTCTTAACACATGAATACTGTGTGATATCTGCTTTGATCTATATTTAAGAAGTACAATACGAGACAAGCACAAGTTTCATTTGTGGGCCATACTCCATTATACTTTTTGAATTGGCTGAGGGCCAATTCAAAATGGCCTGAATTTTGTGTGTTACCTTCTGAGGGTTGAGTTTCCCCTGCACCACCTCCAGGAAGTCCTCGTCTGACACGGTGATGGTCACATCCGCCTTCCCGCTGTGAGGGCCCTTCTGCAGGGAGCCGCTGCCGTTCTTCAGATCAATGGCTGCAGGAAGAAGAGGAAGATGAGAGAATACATCACAAGCATCCTAAGTGTGCTGTTTTGTTTGGCTTTGCTTTCACATCTCATTGGGTGATTTATTCTGTCTTTTGTGCCGATGTTTGATCTGATATTTGAGAGCTTGTTAGCAACATTTGAATCTGAGTCAACTTTATAGCTCATAGTTATAATTCATACTTTTAGTTTGAGGTGCCAGTGTCAGAGCGAATAAAGTTTCAGGAAGATACGTCCCCAGCTGACACAGAAAGCGACTCAGGTTCTGGTCCAGGCTCTCGTCATCTCACGCCTAGACTACTGCAACTCCCTCCTGGCTGGTCTACCTGCATGTGCCATCCGACCTCTGCAGCTCATCCAGAATGCAGCGGCTCGTCTGGTCTTCAACCTTCCTAAATTTTCCCACACTACTCCGCCCCTCCGCTCCCTTCACTGGCTTCCGGTAACTGCTAGAATCCACTTCAAGACACTGGTACTTGCTTACCATGCTGCGAATGGATCTGGCCCTTCGTACATCCAGGACATGGTTAAACCGTACACCCCAGCGCGTGCACTACGCTCTGCATCAGCCAAACGACTCGCTGCGCCCTCGCTGCGAGGGGGACCCAAGTTCCCATCGGCGAAAACACGTGGGTTTGCTGTCAGGAAGGCAGATAGCTTGCACATCTTCCGGCGCAAACTGAAAACTCATCTCTTTCGACTCCACTTCGAGCGATAGAACTATTAACGAAGCACTTTTATACTAATAAAGGACTGTCTTATCTAAAGCCAGTTGAGTAGCACTTGAAATGTTTTTGCTCTATGAAGCCTGATGTACTTATATGATTCTGTTTTCTTCAAGTTGTATTTTGTTGGTCGAACGCACTTATTGTACGTCGCTTTGGATAAAAGCGTCAGCTAAATGCAATGTAATGTAATGTAATGTTTCCAGGCTGATTTCTGAGTTTAGGGTGAAACAAATCTACTATCTCAGTTATCCCTGACTTTCTCAGTGAGTTCTTATCATGGGAGGTTAAATGAAACAGAATCGACCGTGAGAGTGACATCAGTACTCACTCCACTGCGCAGCGATCTTCCCGTCTTTGGTGATCTCCCAGCCGAACACAGCATTCACCTTTTTCACCAGCTCCGAGCCCGTGTCTTTGATACGACGGCCGATCTCTGCAAACACCAGCTCACTGTGAAGACCCCCTGCCTGAGAACAGAGAGAACAAAAACCCTTTTAGTGTTTTCACTATAGAAATACTAAAAAGAAAGGAGCTCCAGGGCTCCATGGAGGACTTCTATAGCAGAGGAAAATAATATTTCTGTTTGATTGCAGCATTTTTCGACTGACGTACTTGAGGGGGGTCTTCTGGAGAGGCCTCTGCTGCTCCATGTAGATCCACATAGGCCCCCGTCAGCACCACAGCGTCCGTCTCCTTCACCTGGACCAACAGAAGTCACACTCATTTATCCACAGATCTGTTCACGGTGATTGTAACCCACACTGACGCTAAATACTGACTTTACACTGGATGTGAATTCTGTTGCCTTCCTTCCACATCTCAGTCTGAATCGACTGACCCGGCATCACTGGCTTCGCAAAGCGGACCTGAGAAAGAGAGACGGATTTAAGAGAAGGTAGTGGACCGATGGATCTGTAATTAAACATTTCCTTTAGCATTTAAACACACTTGATAAAGGCTTCATTATTTATCAAGCATTTCAGTTTTGGATGTGCCGCCGAAGAACAAAATGTTCCTACAAGTGGTTGTTGCATGATAAACAAGAGTGTGATGGAAACTTCTGAAGCAATGGAGACAAAACTCAGAGAGACACAGGGAGAGATGGAACTTTGATGAACACTGACAGTTTATTATGGCGTTACGGCCGGAGAAATGACAAGACATCTGCTGCCGCCACAAGGTGATACAACGGTTGCCAAACAAATTCTCAAGATCTCTTCTGCAGTTCGAGGTTTTAACTAGTTCGGAGTGTAATAATCAACATTCTTCATCAGCGAGACTAAACAAATATGGACCCTTAATCTAACTAGAGCTGTCGTCCGTAGAAAAGACTGTGCGCCAGGGAACCTACGTTCCAGAAAAGAAGGGCCTCTAGATGTCCCTGAACAATAAACTCATGGAATGCAAGAGTAAACCCTCTCCTAAAGAAACCCACTCTCAACCCGTCCGATGTTATAAACTACAGGCCTGTCTCTCTCCTCCCGTTCCTGTCTAAAAACACTTGAACGCGCTTGTCTTTAAACAACTCTCCTGTTATCTCCATCAGAACAACCTTCTGGATCTGCACCAGTCTGGTTTCAAGGCAGGTCATTCAACAGAAACTGCCCTCCTTGCTGTCACTGAGGAACTGCACACAGCTAAAGCAGCCTCCCTCTCCTCTGTCATCATCCTTCTGGACCTGTCTGCTGCATTCGACACGGTGAATCATCAGATCCTCCTTCGCACTCTCCAAGAACTTGGAGTTTCAGGCTCTGCACTTTCCCTCCTCACCTCATACCTCAAAGACTGTACCTACAGGGTGACTTGGAGAGGGTCCGAGTCCGACCCTTGTCAATTAACTACAGGGGTCCCTCAGGGCTCTGTTCTTGGTCCCCTCCTCTTCTCCCTGTACACAAACTCGCTCGGATCTGTCATTAGCCCGCATGGTTTTTCTTACCACTGCTACGCTGACGACACCCAATTAATTCTGTCCTCTCCCCGCTCAGAGACCCAGGTCGTCGCACGCACGTCTGCTTGTCTAGCGGACATCTCTCAGTGGATGTCTGCTCACCACCTCAAGCTCAACCTTGACAAGACTGAACTGCTTTTCCTTCCAGGAAAAGATTGTCCCACTCTTGACCTAACAATCAACATCGGCACCTCTATTGTTTCCCCGACTCAGACTGCAAGGAATCTGGGTGTGACCCTAGATAACAACCTGTCCTTCACTGCAAACATAGCTGCTACAACCCGCTGCTGCAGATACACACTTTACAACATCAGGAAGATACGTCCCCAGCTGACTCAGAAAGCGACTCAGGTTCTGGTCCAGGCTCTCATCATCTCACGCCTAGACTACTGCAACTCCCTCCTGGCTGGTCGGTCTACCTGCATGTGCCATCCGACCTCTGCAGCTCATCCAGAATGCAGCGGCTCGTCTGGTCTTCAACCTTCCTAAATTCTCCCACACCACTCCGCTCCTCCGCTCCCTTCACTGGCTTCCGGAAACTGCTAGAATCCACTTCAAGACAATGGTACTTGCGTACCATGCTGCGAATGGATCTGGTCCTTCCTACATCCAGGACATGGTTAAACCGTACACCCCAGCGCGTGCACTCCGCTCTGCATCAGCCAAACAGCTCGCTGCACCCGCACTGCGAGGGGGACCCAAGTTCCCATCAGCAAAAACACGTCGGTTTGCTATCCTGGCTCCAGGATGGTGGAATGAGCTCCCCATTGAAATCAGGACAGCAGAAAGCTTGCACATCTTCCGGCGCAGACTGAAAATTCATCTCTTTCGACTCCACTTCGAGCGATATAATTACTAACAAAGCACTTATATACTAATAAAGGACTGGCTTATCTAAAGCCACTTGAGTAGCACTTGAAATGTTTTAGCTCTATGAAACCTGATGTACTTATATGATTCTGTTTTCTTCAAGTTTGTATCTTGTTGGTCGAACGCACTTATTGTAAGTCGCTTTGGATAAAAGCGTCAGCTAAATGCAATGTAATGTAATGAATGCCCCTCCTTAAGAGAGATAGCAGCAATACCCGAGGACTGTAGACCTATGCCATGGGGAAAGAGACTGTGTCAAAAGTAAAATACCTAAGTAAATGATTTCCCAACAAGGAGGACAGGGTTTGAATCCTAGGTGATGCTTACTTTGATCGCCTTGAATCTGGAAGGGTCGTTGTCTGCAAACTGCTTGAGGACGTGTCTCGCTGCGAAGCCGAACGAACACAAACCGTGCAGAATGGGAGCCTGGAAGCCTGGTCCAAGAGAAATTATGAGTAAAACACATGACTACCTGAAATCTCAGGAAATATTAGGTCTAGACCAGAGGTGTCCAAACTACAGCCCGGAGGCCAAATGCGGCATTTTTAATTGGCCCTCAGCTAATTCAAAAAGTATAATGAAATATGGCCCACAAATGAGCTCTGTGCTTGTTTTATATTGTAAATCTTAAATATACATGTAAAAAAATAGATAACACAGTATTAATGTGTTAATAGAGAAATAACACTTTCTAACAAATCTAAGTTGATGAGAAAAAACCCAATAACTTATTTACATAACAAGCTTGAAATAGACCCTCCCTATTTCCTCTTATTATAAGCAATCTGAGGCTTCCATTTTAAGGAATTAACTGCCAAAGCTGTGATTTAAGCTGTTTTTTTCACGCATAACTTAACTACATTTCATTAATTTTGCTAACTTATAAGTTAACTGATAAGGCGATATACCTCTAGTGAGCGGCCCAGCCCTTTGTATGTTTTTCTGTAGGTGGCCCTCAGTGAAAAGAGTGTGGACACCCCTGTTCTAGACCAAGACAAATACAGATGTTTTTGACTGAAAAGCAAACAATGGATGCACAGCCTCTCACCTCCCATGGCGGCGAAGCTGGGGTCTATGTGCAGGGGGTTCCAGTCCCCACTCAGACGGTACAGGGCCGCCTGCAGGGAAACACATATTGTTTAGATCTATATCTAATTCATAAACCCCTGAACTTTTCATATACAGATGTAGTATGAAATTAAATCATCATAAAATAAGAATGTCTTTGAAGTGATACAGTTGCACTCTTTAAAGTGCTCTAGGGATGTCGTTTTTCCCCCTTCTTCCTTTTGTTATTTTTTGTATCATAAATTCATTGTTCTTATTTTGCAAGTGTATGAAAACCTTCTTCAACACTTTTTCACATTTTGTCAAAAGGTTATTTCAGAGCAAGAAAAACAATATGTCCTAATTTCACCCACACATCATCAATGCGGATGATTTATTCCGCAGCTAAACCCACACACACTCACTCACTTGGTCTGTGCTGGTGGAATCAATCACCACAGCATCTGGTGCCCGCTGAGGGGGGGGCAGAGGAGCCTGCAGGAAGTAACACAAATCAAATGTAAGCCAGCAATATCTCCAAATGTCTGACTCTGTAACTCAAACATGGAATACTTACTATGGCTTTGTCCGAGCTCCTCTTCCCCCCGAAGCCCCCGGCCCCCACCACAAACACTGAGAACTGGTTGAAGCAGATCAGCTCTTCGCCACAGAACGTCTTCACTGTAAAGCAGCAACAATGTGGCTTCAAGCTCAAATTCATGGTGTAAGAAGTGGTTCTTATTTATGTCAAAGTAGCAATACCTTAGTATACAAAGTTTGAGTACTGAATTCAGATTTCTACTCAAGTACAGAATAATTACTTTGGGGAGAGAGATTACAACATCCTTCAATTCAATTCAAAGGTTTTATTGTCATTGCACAAAGCTACAGTGTAGAAATGGAAATGAAAATCCTCCAACAATCCAACATATATAATAAAATACAAAAATACAAAGTAAAATGTAGTGCAAAAAGTCTATATACATGCAAATAGAAGATGATAAGATCGCAGTGCAACCCAATCCCTTATTATTCGTTATCCCAGGATGCCTCCCCTCTGCGTCAAATCCAAGAAAGAGGTAGAGTCTACATATTGTTCATTTGGCGCGACCTTCTAATATTTACAACTCTACTTTTTAAGTTCAGGACATACAAATTAATCTGGGGTTTGTTTCTGGCAAAGGGCTCTCTGACAGCGGTCCAGCCTTTGAACGAGCTTCTCCTATTAGCAAAAAGTTACATTTGATTTCAGAGCAATAAGCCAGGACCTCCTACTGTGGACCAGCAGCACGGAGACATCTTTAAAGTGTTGCAGAGAAAGCACTCGGCATTGAAGGGAAATGAATGAGAGGGTTTTTGATGAGCGCCTTTTCTTAACTACCTCCCAAATTGCTCAGCAGACGGTACACATTGCTCTGTGGCCTGGCACACTTTCAGGGACTGAGACCCTCTCCCCGGTAATGCTCTGCTTCAGTTGTGCAATGTATCCAAGCTCTGAATATCTTTATAATGTCTACACGCCATGCGCCATTTGCTCTTTTTTTTCTATCTGTGATTATTTTCAGAAATTAACTTGTGTTTAAAAAAGGAAAACATACTTGATTTACTGTAGGCTACTTTTAGTAGTTAAGTTCCTCTAATGTTTACTGTTTATTTTTACATTATATCCATACTGTTCTGGCTAAGGTCGCGGTAGATGTAGACTCAGTGAGGCCACAGAAAAACTACTACAGTTCATGTTGCATTTATAAACGCATTAAAATCTACTTTCCTTTTTTATTAATATGAAATGCTATCTCTTGAATGTGGTTTAAAATGCTACACTCATCAAAGGTATCATAATTATTAAGTTAGTATCCCTTGTTTGAATAATACTTTGACTGGGATGAGAAACAGCAACACGGCAACACGGACGGCTCCATGGATTTATCAATATACTGTTAGAGCAGCTTCTGGGGGGGGGGGGGTCACAGACTGTGTGCAGACAGGAAGTGGTGCAGCTGTGCCAGGCGGAGGCTACCGACAAGCCACAGTCAGGTAAAAGATAACCAGGCAGACTGACACATTTAACTTCACCCTGCTCCCTCTGCTGCTAGGTGATGGAGAGCGGGGATGGCAGGTTAACAAGTGGGATGCATTTTGGTAATTATGCTAACAAACTGGATGGCATCCCCCCCTCAAATAGCCAACTGCTTACAGCCTCAAACACAGTGGAGAGAGAGCCTGCTTCAGCCACATTTCCTCACTACAGCCCATAGAGAGCCTAAGTCCCGCCCTTCTACTTCCAACCCATGGGATCTTATTTTGGAACAAATATGTACGGTTGTCAATGGCGAGAGAGAAATAATTTTTCGATCCCGTTTGAATTGTGCCATAAATTACATATGATGTTTGTCAATTGAAAAGATCATTTTGCAAGTTAAGAAAAAAAAGTTTGTCAGTGAGTAAGTAACACTTAGTTTTGTGTGAAACCGCTCAATGAACGTCATCTCTGGTCTCGCACAACACACGTCACCAACACCAAGATGGCCGTCACCGTGGCACATTTCTGAATGAGGTCAAAAGTATTAAACGAGGTGAAAATCATTACACGTCTGGGTATGTTGAGAGCTGCTATCACACAAAAGGGGAGTTAGTCGGTTCCGTAAGAGCCAGCATGTGGGACCGGCTGTACAAGGTTTCGGTGAGTGTTAAACGAGTTATGACATCACTTACGCGACTTGTAATTGTGGTCTTTCTAGTTGCATATTTTCATAGTCTTATATTTCAACAGTTTTTTGCTCTCTATTGAGAGTAAATTAGAGCAGGAGGACACGCCCACATGGAAGCTGACTGTGAAGGGACCATTAGCAGCTGTCAGGAAGAAACAAATCCAGACTCCTGTTGACATACTCGCTGGTTAATTTCACTGGGTCAATTAAAAATACAAGCAGGTACGAAACAAACAGAGCGGCTCCTGCAGTGACCTGTTGTCTCACACAGAAATAACTTTGCCTCCAGTCGAGGAGAATAACAGAAGCGGATTTAGTGTGTATAAGGAAATTACATCTATGTGAATCCTCGGAACTTCCAGTCCCGTGTTATTTGTTTAAAGTCGGATTAATTATAGATCAGAGTGCCTATAATATCATCCATCTCTATGGAATTGACTACAAATATGAGCCGTTCTCAGTCCATTATTTCAATCCCTGCAGACACAGACTGAAATTAACTTTGATGAAATCAGCCTGAGAGGCAACTTTCAGGACAAGCCACATTAAAGTGATGAAAAAAAATGAGTGTGGAATGAATACACTATAATAAAAAAAAGTTGTGAAAGGAAAAGCAACTCACCGTCCATTAGGATGACGGCTCCTGATCCTTTGTCCAACACGTCTGCTATGGTGGTCTCAGAAGTGAGGGTCCCTGGGAAAGGTCATTTACACATTCCACTTTAACAAGTTTTTCACAGTAAAAAGTATTTAAGCTTTTTTGATTATCAATTCATCACTTAGGTCAAATATGTGTACCAATCCTTTTTGGTAGATTGAAAGGGATTCATCTTCCAGAAAATCTCAAACTAAAAGACTCAAGTTTTCAAATAAACTCAGACTGCTCCCCGTTATACATCATTCAATTACATGAAAATGGCTTTTTGTAAATGAATGGCTCAAAACATTTTATTTTATGAAGTGAAATCTACACAGTACATGTGTTACTTCTATCAAATAAATGGTATGTACTATAACAGTAGAGGGAAATACCTGAGGTGGGTAAAGGCTTGTAAAGCTCCAGATACTGCTCTCCGTGCAATACCTGACACACAACATTAGAACAGCGGTGATATAACATCAAACCAAAGTCTTAAAGCCTCATTAACAAGAATTATGTGTGCAAGACCGTGTGAAATACATGCATGCATACGAGCACACAACACATTCACACGGACAGAATCAGACTTGAAAGACTTATATGTTCTAACCTGTGTGAAATCTATGTTGAGTCCAGGGACTGAGGTCAGCCCCCCCCTCCATCAGAACTGACTGGGCCACAATGACCCCAAAACTGGGGAGGCAGACAAAGTCTTCATGGCCCTCATACAGGAACCTGCATAGAAATGTTAACAGTGACTCAACTGTGACAAATCACACTTGCACAGCTCTGGTGGGTAATCCTGGATAGATTCAATTTAATTTCACACAGGCTGATTTACCAGACCCCTTAGAACGGTTACAGTCATTAAACACATACAGATACACACCTAAGATGGTCGGGGTCCTTGGTAGACATCCCCACCCCCAACGCATAGAGGATACACTGGATGTGGGTGTAGCTGAACGAGGATGGGGGGAGTTTGGTGCCCACTGCCTCAATCTGAGAGGAGAGGAGAGAGTCAGCTTCTCCATATTAAAAATAATCATATAGAGGGCAGAAAATGCAAAAGGTATCTTTCTACTGAGACTCTGATAATTAATATTTAATTTGAATAGATAGAAGACCAGGATAAGGTTTACATCATGGTTGATTAACTCCACACCCTGAATACAAAAGCTTTAATTAACACCGCTCATATAGTCAGAGCAAATGAATCATTTTTTATATTGTAAAGGTGAAACAAATATATGCACTTAGGGAATAAATAATGAATCCATCTTTGTTAACCTCTTAACAGTTATAGAGTGTGTTTTAGCAGCCTGGCTTTAGGGATGTCTGTACACCACTGATTGAGATGTGATGCACCTAAGGGTGACATCATTGAGTGTCTCTGCTTAACCTCTGCCTGGCAGGTCATGACAAATGAGGGCTCGTCTATTTAGTCTATGTAAGTATTAGATTGTTAAGGTACTTATTATATATGCATATACTGAATTAGTAACCTTAAAGGTCTCCTATCATGCTATTTTTAGGCATATATTAAGGGTCTCAGATATATATATTTATATATATATAAATATATAAAAAACATATCTATGTGTTTTGCTCAAAATACCAAACAGATCATGCATTTTAGACATCCCTCATATCCCTCTATTTCAGCCCTGCTAGAGAAGTGCTGATTCTGGTCAGCTTCAGATTTCAACTGGGCTGATGCTGACCCCGCCCCCTTTTGAGCACACAGGCACACTGTGAGTTCTGTGACGAACAGCTCTGCTCAGATACAGCTAAATGCTGCCGTGATTACATGCCATATCATGTTCCAAACCACATCAAGGATTATTTCTGAACCAGGATGGAGCTCAAATGGTGTTTCTCTTGCGGGTTTACCACAAGGTGAGTTCCTTTTTTATTTTCTGCTTCTTTACAAATACTCTTCAGTACAGTGTTAGCGATGCTTGCTAATGTAAACAAAGACCATATTACGTCCAAAACACGTCGCGCATTGTTTCTGATAGCAACGTGTGTGATAGGGCCGTGGGCGTAAAGCCCCATATTTTTACATATTTATGTATACAAGACATCAAAAAGTGCATTTTGCATGATAGGAAACCTTTAAAACAGATTGTCATCAAGTTTTGTACAGACAGTCAGGGTCAGAGGATGACGTCCGCTCACTTTTTCTCAAGATCTCACTCCCATTACTTTTTTTTTACCAGCGCCACTAGCAAGATTAAGATTTGACTTTAACAGTGAAATAAGATATTACTGAATATAGCTGAACATCTAATGAAATGATACGCACTTCATATTTTCTTCATAGTTCCCAGACGATGAATCTTAAATGATGTTGATGAACCCTTGTAAGTGTTTGTACCATGTTGCCATGCAAGAAACTGTAGAATCTTAGACTTGTTAGGAAAAGATACATTGAGTCAAAGAAATAAATGAACACACTTGAGAAGTAGTAGAAATGTTTAATCAAAAACAAATCCAGAATCTCTAGTGATTTACAACTAAATATACGGAGAGCATCAGTCCTGTTAAAGACAGACATATGGGAAGAAATGTAAATGTAGAAAGCAGCAAAAGAGGTTAACATCGTTTACATTTGTGATCATCAGCAGTAATTAGTTTGAGGACCTGTGGGATTTCACGGAGTAAAGAGGAATCAGCGGTTCAGGAACGTTCTCATGGGCAGAGCTTTGTAGGGGATCAGCACAATTTTAAACGGATCCTGAACTTGACAAGAGGCCATGAAGGGAGGCCAGAGCAGAGAGGCCAGAAATGGAGCGATGTTCAATCTGTGCTTGTACTTTTATTAACAAGCAGCCTGAAAACGGTTTCGGACAAAGTCGCAGTCAAAGTGTTAATGACACAGAGTCACAAATGCCGTTTTAAAGCTCAGGAAGGTGGTATTGTAAAGGTTTTAAATCCGATTTTTATTTCAGTGTCAGATCCTCTGGCAGAGCTTTCCGGAACTTAAAGACTTTTTTTTTTTATCCCAGCTCATAATGGGATTTAGCAAAATACTACACCAATCTAACTTATTACAAAACTAATGCATTATTTGTCATTCTTATGATTTGTTGAAGCATTTTCTAAACATGTTTTATTCCAGGGCCGTAGCCAGGGGCTTAAAAATACTAAACAGTCATGAGTTGATTTTTCATATTTTATGTATGCAGTTAGCTGAATGTTTTGCATGTTTTCTCCAGCAAGTATTAGACACGTTGCAGTGACACAACAAATTAAGTTCCACATACAGTAGAGGAGGATAAGCTATATTAGGCGGCTGGGTCAAATGGAGCGGGACGAGGGGTGAAAGGGAAGATGAGGAGTTTCCAGAGATATTGACTCCACGGTAGTGTGTCAAGTAGTGTTATTAAATATATGAAATATTTTTGGCCCTCAAATCTATCTCATCCACATTCCAATATCCTGTGGAGCCCAAAATAAACAAACATCTGTGAAAATACTACAGTCAGAGTAGTCAGGTGGTTATACATATATGTGGTTATACGTCACACTGCGTTGAGCTATATTGAAACAATATTGGTGGTAAAATGATTTGATTCTCCCTCTGCATAACACCACTCCTCAGCTTTTCTTTTTTTTGCATATGTAGGGGACTCTACATACTGTATGCGTCATGCGCTCTCACACGCAGATAAAGACTAAAGTTACAGTTAAAGAGCTGCAACAAAAAGATGTGGTTGTAAGTCCAGTAGTTCAGTCCCTTAGTGAGATGAAGTAAAAATCCCTTTATTAAGGTCAAAATTGGGTTTGTAGCCAAAGGGATTTGGTTTTTTGGGGCCTCCTGGTGGCCTAGTGTTTGAGATGATAGCCGTGTAACCGCTGGGACGCTGTTGGATCACTCTGACTCCTCCGCCGACACCACTCGAGACAGCTCACTCACAACTGACTGGAGAGATTCTACACAAAGGTGGAGAAGGGCACCAGAAAAAAAAAATTAAAAGCTTGTAAAATGAGGTGAAAAAAACGATATTAAAGTGCCACTCATTACACCTGAATCTCTGATGCCACGAAAAGTACAAATTGCTTGAATATAAAGCAGCAACGGACAATTATTTTAAAGGGCACCTATTATGCAAAATCCACTTTTTCATGTCCTTTATACATAAATGTGTCCCCTCTGTGTTAATAGATTCAGACATTTTCAGGAAGAAATACTCTCTCTCTTTTTGTCCTGATCCATTTATATAAAAACCTGTCAGTAAATGAGGTGATCATATTGTGACATCACTTTGTGATGTCACAATGTTTTTTTGTAACCATTAGCCAATAACCAACCAACTTTGCAGAGGGGCGTGGCCAGCAGCAGCTCATTTGCATTTAGAGCTAGAGTTAGAAAATCAGCACTTTTGAAACAGGGCTGAAACAGAGGGGTTTATGGGATGCTACAATGCATGATCAGTTTGGTTTTTCGAGCAAAACACTTCAGAGACATGTTTGTATATATCTGAGACCTATAATATATTGTTGAAAAAGAGTATAATAGGGGACCTTTAAAAAAAGAGTTTAACTTCATCGGTTTCCTTATTATGTCCGACCACAGTTCTTAAATCCATATATTTTACTATCACAAAAAACAAGGGTAGTTTTTTTGCTTGGAAAATGACAGCCAATTGTTGTAACTCTTTTCGATATCATGAAAAAACTAAAGTAATTTTGTTATTATGTGAGCTGGACCAAATATGCTGGCATTATAGACCAACTACATAATATCAGCCACACTCATGTTTAACAAATGTAAAGATAATACAGTTGGATGACATTAAATCACATGTGAGTGCACTGAACTGCAGTAACCAGACCTAATGAAATACTTTGCAGGATATTAAATAAATATATGTAACAGTGTGTTGTAATTTAAGCAATACGTGCACTACTTATGTTACGTGTGTGCACTACACTAATATTCAAACACACACACACTCTCCAAGTCAGCTGAGGACACAATAGTGATGTTTGTCTTGAGGCTACTTTGTGACCCTGTTCCAAATAAACAGGCCACACACACACACACACACACACACCACACACACACACACACACACACCACACATCACACACACACACACACACACACACACACACACACACACACACACACACACACACACACACCACACACACACACACACACACACCACACACACACACCCACACACACACACACAACACACACACACACACACACACCACACACACACACACACACACACACACACACCACACACACACACACAACACACACACACACCACACACACACACACACACACACACACCCACACACACACACACACACAACATCACACACACACACACCCAGGGACAGAGTACACCTCATTTAACATTTTAGTTACTGAATCATGATATTATTGAAGCAGGAGAATGTGTAATATCAATGCCTTACAGGATGTTAAAGAAGAGAGTCGAGTGTCTTTTAAAATGTTATTGGTTAAATGTACTTACAGACAAAGACACAAAAGTGTAGAGATACTTGGGGGGGGCAGCAGCTCAGTCTGCAGGGACTTGGCTTGGGAACTGAACGAGGTTGCCGGTTGAGTTTGTATTTCGGGCCTATGTTTGTAATTGTAAAATTACACCAGATTGAAAAACATAATCTCCCCTCAGGGATTAATAACATTGATCTTAATTGTAATTATAAAGATATATGAAAACTCAGTTTACCATGTAGAAGCCTACATTCTAAATACAAATGTAGTGTTTTTACCAAACCAAAACAGATCAAGCTTTGAAATATATGAGCGTAAATATAGACAGTGGTGATGAGGATAAAAATAGTTTTAGCATGCAACAACGTCCCCCCCTGGAAGCAAGCGTTGACATTAAGGTAACATGCTTTACATTATACAGCAGGACCCCACCATTACCAGCCAAGTGCAACAGTGCATTGTTTCCTGATGCTGATGCATGTTGCAGCCTCCACTGCACTTAGTGAAGCATTCATCCTGATTAATCTTTCACTCATTAGGTAGTGATGATTCTAAAGCTTAATCAGCTGTTTTGTAATTTTTAAATATGTGTTCAGTCATCTGTTTTGAGTAATATAAGATAAAAAGGATTCATCTGTTGACTTCATGCTACAACCAGTTTAACAGAAAATGGTGGCCTTTTCTCTGCATAATTATTTAATGTGATTCAATTATACTTGAGGCTCAATGTTTTATGCAAGCAACGCAGCCGCTGAAGTGAGTGAAAGTGAGCGGGAACCAGTTCACTTTCTTAGACTCCATGATAGGGAACACAGTGAACTGGAGGAGCCCCCACCTGGGGAGCTGTCACTGCACTGCTGTGCTCGATGTCTTTTGTACGTCGCTTTGAAAAAGCTAATCTCAGTTGGCTTTTTTCCGCTGTAAATATGAAACAGTGATGCAACAGTCATCAAAGCAATTATGTATGTTGAAGGATCTTTTCTGAGAAGGTTATTATCGTCCCTGACTTCGTACACTGTGGTGGAATTAAAGAGTCATGAGTTGCCATGTTTGAAACAGTCGGAGATTTTACAGCTCCACAATTTCAGAAGTCATTATCAACCAACCGTCACAGTCTCGAGCTGCAGCATTATGCAGTGTAAATGAAATAAGGAGAAGATCTGTACTGCAGAGGGCAGACATTAATGTACAGTAGGAATAAAGGCAAAGGGCAAAATGAGGAGGAGGACAGGTGAAGGGAATAAGTTACATAGTAAGTGGGACAAAGGTTCCATCCATCCATCCATCTTCTCCCGCTTATCCGTGGTCGGGTCGCGGGGGTAGCAGTTCCAGCAGAGAGCCCCAAACTTTATTTTTCCTGGCCACATCAACCAGCTCTGACTGGGGGATCCCAAGGCGCTCCCAGGCCAGCGAAGAGATATAATCCCTCCACCTGGTCCTAGGTCTACCCCTTGGTCTCTTCCCAGCTGGACGTGCCTGGAACACCTCCCTAGGGAGGCGCCCAGGTGGCATCCTAACTAGGTGCCCGAACCACCTCAACTGGCTCCTTTCGACGCGAAGGAGGAGCGGCTCAACTCCGAGTCCCTCCCTGATGACCGAACTTCTCACCTTATCCCTAAGGGAGACACCAGCCACCCTGCGGAGAAAACCCATCTCGGCCGCTTGTATCCGCGATCTCGTTCATGACCCATCCTTCATGACCATAAGTGAGGGTAGGAACGAAAATGGCCCGGTAGACAGAGAGCTTTGCCTTCTGGCTCAGCTCCCTTTTCGTCACAACGGTGCGGTAAAGCGACTGCAGTACCGCTCCCGCTGCTCCGATTCTCCGGCCCATCTCACGCTCCATTGTTCCCTCACTCGAGAACAAGACCCCGAGATACTTGAACTCCTTCACTTGGGGTAAGGACTCATCATGGGACAAAGGTTATCAAAGTAAATAAGGGCAAATTATGGTCAGGTCACATTAATGTTTACTGTAACTAGCATTTTGTTCACGTGCATTTACACCAGTGTTTCTTCAGAGTTCACCAAGTCAAATTCAGGACTTTTTAAAGCATTTTTCCCACCACAATGAATGGAATCTTAAACCCATTTCAGACTGATATCAGCCAAAGTATGAATACAGGATGGCTATTTATTAACCATTTGTATTTCTTGCAACACATAACAAACACTGTCATGAAATAATTTATCAAATTACTGCCACATGAATGCATGAATGTATCAGCTGAAAAAAATGATTAAGTGAAGAATTTAAATATTTTGGAATACCTGCAGAGACCCTGTACATTATAGTCAAAAACAATATTCAGCGGTGTCTACTCACAGGATTGATCCCTGAAGACGAGGCTGCTGCAGCTGTAGGGTTCCCACTGACTTCTCCACCAGACTCCACTTGAGACAGCACACTCACAATTGACATCATAGACTCTACAAAAAGGTGAGAAAAGACCAATGAGTTAAAGAGAGACGATTCTCAGGGCCAACAATTAGACCTTAGGAATGTGAATCTATGATGCCACAGACTCTTTCAAAAAGATAGAAACTTAAAACCTCTGTAAAGGAGATATTGACAATGCAACCATCAGTTGAGTTTACTTTAGCAACCATCCTTCAAATGTGGTTTAACTAATGCAGACTAACTTTGTGTTGGCAAGCTAGAATTCTCATCTATTTATGTTCCTCAACAACAGTTAGAGGATTTATCTAGGTTACATGCACTTAACTAACATTGCACTCTGAACATGAATCCCTTTTTCTTATCACTCTATCACTTTTTACTGCAGCTGCACATCCGTTCATACAGATGAGGAAAATCAGACAAACTTATAGTTCAATATATTTTGGATAGATTATTTCATTGATACTTAAAGGTGGGGTAGGTAAGTTTGAGAAACCGGCTCGAGATACACTTTTTGTTATATTCCATGGAATGCTCTTAACATCCCGATAGCAATGAATATCTTAAGTGCTTTGACAAAAAATCCATAAAAAAACGTCATCTGTGGAAGCTGTAGTGCTGTAAAAAGCATGACTAAAGTAACTGGATGGCCTACCTGCCTGTCAGCCTTCCATCTGTGCACAAACTTATCTCGTGCCCTCATTGGTCATGTGCGCGTTCGTGTGTTGGAGGAGGGGCTCTGTAAGGAAGTGGCAGATTTGTTCCGGCTGTGTATTTTCAAATTCTAGCGCACTCGAGCTGGTTTCTCCAAAATGACCTACCCCACCTTTAATGACCAAGTCATAACTGTCACAATTACATTTTTGTGTTGTAAAACGCACAATAAGACCTTGATGAGTTATCAATAATGGGATCCGAATATATATGGGGTTTATCTTCCAAAGCAGTGCTTCTCAAAGTGTGGTCCGCGGACCACTGGTGGTCCGTGAGCGCCCCCTAGTGGTCCGTGAGTATATTGGTAACATTTCACATTTGAAATAAATAAGTTTTCCGCACTCTCCCGGGAATATCTCTGCAATGGAGCCAGCTTAAGTTTCACTTTCGATTGCATAATATAGCCCAGCGCAACACCTTCGTCACACATGTTGCCACCTGTTTGTACAATTTCCAGGTGATTTGTAATCTGTTCTAGAAAAACGATGTGTTTTTGGATATTTGTAGAGTTAGGTGGTCCACGAGTGTTTTTTTATTGGTTAAGTGGTCCTTGGTATGAAAAAGTTTGAGAAACACTGTTCCAAAGCCATCAGCAAGATATCATTAAACCTACACAAATGAATAAGCTTAAAGACTTTTTGCCTCAATAGCGCGGAATACCCTTAATCTCAAGTTAAATTGATCGAAGTAAAGTTCAATTGAGTTTCAGGGGGAGATGTCAACACACGATAAGAATTTCAATCCAACACATCCAGGAGCAGCTTTAAATGGACGAGTGATATGAGATTCATGGGAGTTAAAAATAAACATAGTTTGCCTAAAAATAGAACGAAAACAAACTCAGGTAACACAAGCTAGAAATACCTATGAATATTAACAGAAACAAAGACAGAAACCGAGGAAGAGAGACCGTGAGAAGAAGACCACAGCCCATAATGACTGTCACTCAGTTACAGAGCAGAGGCAGCAACAAGTCTCTCTAATAAGCTACAAATGAGGAGGCACTACAAAGTCATGCTAATGAGGCCAACTAGCACCCTTTGGGACTGCCACCCTCGTTCGGGTAATGTTAACACCGCCGCCTTTTCCCCGAATGTACATCTGAGAGAGTGATGCAGGATGGAGGAGGCGGAGAGAATCATAATCAATATTTGCCACCCTCCTGTTTGCAGGAGACCTTTCAGAAACAACACTAGGCTTGTGTTGACATCGAGTTTGGCTTCACCCTTTTCCTCCGCTCATTCGCTTGATCTATCTTGTCGCCGCTCAAAACTCTCTGTAATAACAGATGAGCTGACAGAGCTCAATAGGCTAAGATCATGAAGAAAGTTGTCACTGTTACAAAAGACCAGTCATGACTACATGAGTACTTTACTGGCTACATGCTTTTTAAAATCATTTTAACCACAATTCTTCCTTAAAATAGTGTTTGAGCTCTCTAATTGCCTTAATATATTTCCTTGTTTTACCAATATCACACACTGTCACACTGAAATAGCATTGAATCAAATCTAAATATGTTTTACAGTACAGTAAGTTACAGTAGTCCTCCTTGAAGTGCCTTCAATAAACTCGAGATATTGTATGTCCCTCTGCTAACAACCTTTGATTAGATTCAGTGTAGCTGTGAAGGCGACCTGCAATCTGAATCATTCTGAATAAACACAGAATGAGTCAAACAAGTGTGAAAGCAGACAAGCAGGGCTATGAGGGAGTGTTATCCAACCAAGATTTGGACTCAAATAAAGTGAAAAGGGCCTTAGTAACAGCTCAACACCAAGCAGGAATGAATAATGAAAATGTTATTGTGACATACTATATAGTCCTTATGAGAGTGCGTGAGTTGCCTATGAAAGTATAAGGTTGCCTATGCAGTATTTACCCAAGACACTAATGGTTTTGCGTGTTTTCTGCCCATTACTGACCTTGCAAGCTCGTCGGCTTGGTAGCATCTGTGAAGTCACAGATCTGGTCCCACTGGTCCCTGACAGCCTCGGGGGTCATGGGTTGGTTCTTCTGTCTCACAGTGCGGCCCAGAGAACGCTCCCAGCGCACTGCACACATACAAAGAAAGAGGTTGCTGCATAGTAAAAAAAAAACACACACACACACACACACACACACACACACACACACACACACACACACCACACACACACACACACACACACACACACACACACACACACACACACACACACACACACACACACACACAGATAGTGAATATCATAGATGCATACAGACATTTCCTCAGGGGAAGATGCACACAATACTCACATTTAGCAATCCAGCCTGCACCAGTCTGAAAGAGCATGGAACATGAGCAAACACACAGATATAAAACAAATTATATATATATATATATATACTGTCAATTTATGTATAATGAATATGTCAATGGTACGTTGCTGTTCTCAATGACAAAGAATGTTACAAACTACAGGGAGTACGGTGGGTGAGATCTTACTCATCTTATGAAGAGAAATAAAGAAAGTGTTTTATTTATTTGTATTTAATACCTCAAACAGTGCTCCATTTTCTTGGCATTGTTCATGACAGAGCCAGAGGACCAAGGGAGCGACAAACTCAGGCTTCAGAGATGCCACAAGGTCTAAATAAAACAAAACAAAAACATATACAGATTATGTTCATTGCACAACTGTTACACAATTGTCCTAAAAAGCAAATGGGTGCTTTTTAGGACAAAACACTGTTTGGTAAAGTGTATTGTTAAAAGGATGCTGTGTTAATGATAATTTGTAATGTCAAAGTCTTATTATAGCATTGTGTGAATTGTTTATTAGAATCTGTCTTCTACTGGAAAAATAACACAGACCATGCACTGACACCGGAGCGGGAAACAGAGCTTTTGAATGCATGAGCACATAGGTCCAGATCAAATTCAGTTTGAAGTGATAACTGCAGATTTTTAATAAGTTATGACTCATATTACTTAACATGTCGGCATGAAGTCGAGCAAACAAGGCACAGGCTTTTAATTCCCAGTATGAAGCGTAAAAGGTTAAATACAGAACACCATATGCGTGCTGAGAACATCTGCATCCTTCCATCAACAAACATGGAGGAGAAAGATCAGGCTGTTTCACTACACTCTGCAATGTTTAGCAAGATGGTTTTTTTAGTGTTTTTTTTTTTTTAGAAAAGCCTGAGTCAGTGAAAGCCAACATATGGTACCAAGTCATTTACTAAGGTAAGGCCATCCTGTGACAGTTGGCACAGATGCTACAGTAGACCGGCACAGCAGGGCAGCAGAGCCATTCCTCTAATTTGTCATTTAACAACCCAATCAACAGAGCTGCAGTCACAGAGCAGGCACAATATGCCCGTAAAGAAGTTAGGATATTTATACACGCTGGGTTTGGTGGGTTAGAAAAACATTCTCCATCTTCACGGCCGCTTGAGATCCTTTTAAAACATGGCAGATTCCTACAAATCATTGCCTTTTAAAATCTGACAAGTTGTCTTTTTTAATGTTTACTTTTTGTTTGATATAATGTTCAAAGGCAACAGTCTCCTGCGTTCAATCGTGTTTATTGTTGGTATCCAAGACTGCGACATCTTCCGTCTTAAGAAATATTTTAAACATGAAAAATATAAATGTCCATTTACATATTTTCTCATACTTTTTGAAAGTACTTGGAAGCACGGCTAACACCTAGAGCAAAATAAGGAGGTCAGAGCTGCCTGTTTAAATCAAGGGCTGACACATTCAAACTTTTAAAGCACTTACAGGATGCATGGTTTCATCATGGCCGTCGGAACAGTAAAAACCACAGTTCTTGAATATTGAAAAGGCAAATTTGCATGTCAAACGGGAGTGCTGTTGCCTAACAATTTGTAAATCAACATTACGTGGACATTACATTATGCAGAACAGAAACTACCGGGAAAATCCATGTCTATTTTGGTCTTATACAAAACAGTATCCCAGTATGTGTTACACAGACCAATAGTGTGTGTGTTGGTTAATCTCCGGGCTCACCTGGGGGCATGACAGTCTCTGTGAGGCGGGAGCCGGCCACAGGAGCAATAGTGTTGCAGTAGATGTTGTACTTGCGTCCCTCGATGGCCAAGGTGTTAGCCAGCCCCAGCAGGCCCAGCTTGGCGGCGCTGTAGTTGGCCTGGCCGAAGTTTCCGTAGACGCCTGCGCCGGAAGTGGTCATGATGATTCTGGCCACAGAAAACCAAAGGGCAACAAGTCAGTTACAAGCATTGCTTTTGACTAGTGGGAAAAACAGACATCCCACACACACATAAGCTCACTAAGTGGTGTGCATTTTTCATGCATTCATAAACACACTAGAGTATGAACATGTTGGCGTATATTCATGTAATGATAGCTCATTCACACATAAAGCAATCTATGTGCAAATTGACTTGAACACTGTACATGCAGAAATAAATACATGTATGAACATTCGACACACAGTCGTGCGCTTACAATTTTGCTAGTAATCTCACGCAGAGAGTTCAATCCAGTCAAGCAAACGTGATGAGGTATAGCACCAACTCCACATTAACAGTAGGAGACATCTGAAACGTGCCGTCTCTCAGGTCATCAGAAGGCAGTGATCCATATCACGGCACACTGTGCACTACAATAGAACACCAGGAGGATGGGCAGCGATACAATATTTCTCAAATCAATACTTTTATGCACTAAAGTCTATGATTTAATTACTGAAGGGACCTGTAGGAGTCAGGAATGTCAGAGTGGGGATTTCTGACGTATGATTTATTGGGGTTCTTGATTGTTTATATTTTGGCATTGAGCTTTGTTTATAATATTATTACTTATTATATCTGGACCTATTGTGGGTTGGGTCACATGGGTAATATAATCACCTGTTGACCTGTGTGAGGTGTGTGTGGAAGAAAGGGTGAGAGGGTCGCTGTATTTTATGTTGACCGCAACCTTTTCACTGCTGGATTAATCAGACAGTATATATGTGTACTAATATCTATCTTTCAACTTTTGCAGAGCTTCAGAGCACCAGCAAACAGGTGTTCATTTAGAAACTAAGGTTACATCGAATACATATGAATACACAATGTATTTGTGTTTAAGTTGTGGACAATAATGTATAACTCCTTCCACCATGAATATTAGAAAACACGTCTTCCATCAAAACCTTGACTTAAAACCAGCAGCATTTATGTTCATCTGTATTTTTCAGTTTTATAATAGGCTTCTCTTGGGCTCAGTGCATGAAAACCTTCTGCAGAATGCTACTTTAATGTTTTTGGACAATTCTCTTCATCTCCAATTCAAGTGAAGCACATGTGAAGGGCATCTGTTTCCTGAAGTAACATGGGAGCAGAGCTGGTTGTGTGAGCTTCTTTTGAAAATAAAAATTCAGAACATGCAAACCTGCAGAGCACACATTTTAACTTTTTATAGCAGGAAAAGAAAGCACAGGTGTTGGGTTTAGATCATCCAGAATGCTGCCACTGTTAATGGTATGAGTAGAACCTGTGTTTGACGAGTCAAAATATCTTCACCATCTTTCATAAGATTATGATTAACCCTTAAAAACATTTTCAATATATTTCTACATACATCCTCACTGCTTTAAGTCAGTACTAACCACTGAATGTTTCGCTTCACATTCAAGAGACTTTTCTAGAGATAAGATGTTGAAGGTCTGACAAAACAACCTCACCTCTACAACTTCAGTGATTATTCAGAATTTTTCAAGTTGTGCTACTTAGAAAAATAAGATGAGCTTCTTGTGGAGTCATCAATTTAAAAAGAACTCAAATTGTAAAATATTAATCTGCAGTGTGCTGCATAACCAAATTAAGTAATTTCCTTAATTCTCTGGTGATTTACATATTCATATCAAATGTGCTGTCTGGGGCTTTTATTAGTATGCAGATTTTTTTCATTGCTAACCATGAAACGAATGAAGCCAGAAATATTAAGGGGTGTCAATCGACTAAAGTTGGGAGTCATAATGTGTGTATAATAAGTGTGATGGTATATTCATTATAACTTCAATTGCATATCTGTAAAGGCCACATAAAGTGGGTCATATTCAAACTTGTTGACTACCTTTGGTAATTTAGCCGACATCTGAATCAGATCTAACCAAACAGCATTTTGTGCCACGTTTAAATCTTCTGGATTATAGTCCAGCAATGGACTGCTAAGGAAATGTAACATTGTTGGATCTAAAAAATATGAACAAATCCTCCCAATATAAGAGCACACATCACATCTATCTACTTCAAATGCTTAGCAGGCAAGTAGCTGGGCTCCTTACCTGCCAAACTTTTGATTTTTCATGTGGTTCCAGGCAGCTCGCGTCACCAAAAAGGAGCCTCTCAAGTGAACTCTGTGAATCAGGTCTGAAATGGAGAGAAAGTGAAGCAACATCGTGAACACCTTTTGCACTTTTGTTATTTCACATTAGAACATTTTGGATCAGATCCAGCTAGTTGCTTCTCAAACTCCCACACAGGCAACTTGTTTTCATAGACATCAAGTACATCCACAACAAACCAACGTTAAAACATGTTTTACTTATAGCATGGTGGAACATGAGACTATGAGATGAAACAAACAAAAACTGTGATATGAGTTCCCCCCCCCCCATACACAGTAAGAGTTAATAAGAGTAAAGAAAATATTTAAATTACCCCAGTCCAAATCACTCGTCCGGGCAAATGATCGGTCACGAAGGATCCTTGGCAGAGAATACACAGAGAATACTTTTTGACAAAACTGAAGGATCTTGTTAACATGATTATAGTGGTGCATACTCCAATTAATAATCTAACTACAATTAAAGCACACCTTAAAAAACAGATGATGTTATTTAATATAGAAAACTGTTTGATTATTAGAGTGCAAATACTTACCCAGCATTGTTTACAAGAACATCTGGAGAAAAAGATAGATTTCAAATATCAGTTAAAAACAATTATTTCATTGAGATGATTTCATCATGCTAAGTATCCAAACAATGCTCACCAATTCTTCCAAATGCATCCAATGCTGATTGGATCAATTTTTCTCCATCTTCCACAGAATCTGTGTGTGCATTTAAGAGACGGTCACAGAGTACTTTTGGACATTTTCACATTTCATAAACAATGAATCTTACATTATTTCTGTATGTGTGGGTTTCCTGTAGGACTGTATCTATTAATCTGTTGTTGGTTGTTTAATTATTGTTTCTTTACATTGGTATTGGTTGCATGTAGGTCCATAGTGCCACCCTAATATTAGTGATGATGAGAGAGGCTTATGAGAAGGTTGAAAATCTCCCCTACATGCTCAGTATGTTGAGTAATGAAACGAGCTGAGTCACCTTTTTCAATGGCAAAGAAGATTGCTATTGATACCAAGATCGGGCATCATAGCTTGTTATACAATGGATAAAAGTATACCAACATTTGAATTATATTTAAAAATAAATCCCTCTGTCTAATCTGCCTATACAACACATTACAGCATTGTCTTGAATTGTAATTTAAAGGTTTTCTAACATATGTCAAATGTCCAATGGTGAGAGGGGACACCTTTTTCTATAAAACAGCTAATATTCTCACATTCATTATTTTGATTATCAAGTTCATTATTACATAAACTGAACACCACAAGGTAAACAAAAGACAACAATGAGAGATGTAGATAATGATGTGCTAGAGGAGAGAAAGACTCAAGACAAGATCTTAAACTTCTCACCATAGTTCGCCACGGCCTTGCCTCCCTTCGCTCTTATCTCCTCCACCACCTTATCCGCAGCGGCAGAACTCTTTCCGCCCCCTTTAGTGTCGGCCCCAAGGTCATTCACTTTATTGCAACAAAAAGAAAAAGATTAGCAATAATGGGGTGTGTTCCGCAACTCTCCACGAGTGATTAGGTTAGGAGAAAAGTGTAGCTAAGCTGATTCCTTGTCAGAGTTCAAGGGCAAGTTCAGTCCAGGCAGCAAGGAGAGCTACTATTTTGGGATGGGCAATGTTCTTGCCAACACCTGAGCCAGCTGTGTAATCTAAAAAGTAACATCATTACAGTGAAAGTCAATGAGATGCACATTTCTGTATGACATGCCTACATTTCAAGGAATGATTTAACTCCTAAATCTCTAATGATGCACCCATTCAACTTTTGCTCTCTTGATAATGAGTACACATTTTATACGAGTACACATTTTATACAAGTGCTCTTTTTTTTTTTAACCCTTTTTTTTTTTTTCAGGAAACAAATCTTAAAGAAATCATCTGGAACCATGCTGGGTGAAATATCAACAAGCACAAGCTCTCCATGGCAAAGAAAACATAAATAGGTTGAGGGTGCACTTAGTTCACCAAGTACTAGTGGTTAAAGCCTGGCTACACACACAACAGTAATATCCACAATAAATGTAGGTAAAGGGGCCAATATATCTTATTTACCTATAACTGAGGCGCCTCTTTCAGCAAAAGCCAGTGCATATTCTCTGCCGAGACCTGTGGAAAGAAAGACAAAGATGTAAAATCCCAGATTGTGCTTTAACCGAATAAAACACACTCATCAGTAAGGCTGCTCAATTAATCGTATTTTAATCGCAATTACGATTTTGGCTTGCAACGATTATGAAAACAACAAAATCGAAATAAAACGATTTTTTTTTTTTTTTTTTTTTTCAGTTGAATTATACTTAACGTTCAGAGTAATCAACTGTTAAACACATACTGTTCACTTTTTTTTTTCAATAAATAGATGTTTTCACAGTAAATGGATAATCGTTTTTAATAATCGTGATATCAACCCAAATAATCGAGATTATGATTTTTGCCATAATCGCAGCCCTACTCATCAGACATGAATGTTTTATAGCCAGGCTCAGATTAACCCCTTTGTAAAACATGAACAAATACATGCAGATAATGAATGCCATATAACTTTGTTTTAATAATGTAATTTGACAGTCAGTGATGACTACAGAAGAAAAGGAATATATACAATTCCTTACATACATTTTTAAATTGCATTTTTTATTAAAAAACATTATGGTACAGTAAATTATAACAAATTAGTGCAACAGCAATAACAGATCTAAGATCAAACTATTTAATAAGTGCAGACGATATGACACATTTGAATAGTAGGCCTACAGTATACAGCAGGAACATAATCATTCAAAATTAACCACAATTTCCATTTCATAAATGGTTAGCAGTAGATAGCTAAACAATTAAATATATGTGGTTTTAAAACACACTGCTTAAAGGACTGAAATGCTTTATTTGTATATGCACGATAGCTAAGGGTTGTTTTGGAAACTATCCTCTGCAGTGTCGCTTGTGTAACCCTTTACCCACTTTACCCGGAGTATTACGAGCCATTGCGTTACATGTACTTTAGACCCTGTGCTGCTCAAATGAAAAGGCTGACGAGTACGCTGCTACTCAATATTGAACTAGCCTACTTGTTGTTTATGAACACAAACCAATGTGATAAAGGCATTGTTTACTGGACTTTGCGACTGTTTAGCCAGTGTTAGCAATTAGCAAGATATCGAGTTTAACTGCTGGGCAGCTAAAACAACAGAGGGAGAAAAGGAAGACTCGTGTGCAACACTTAGCTGTCTTAATAACGCTCACGCTAATACCAGAGATACTAAATCTCTGCAACTAGCAGGTTAGCAGCAGGAGCTAAGGTTAGACAACATAAACGCCTTGTTATAGAAAGCAGCCTGGATAACATTCAGATATCTTTGAAAGACGACCTTACCTCCTCCGGCCCCGGTGACGAGCACAACTCTTCCCTCGAAAGTCAAAGACATCCCTGTGAGTTTGTATCCTCTGTTTCAGAAACTAACAGGAGAACAG
>NW_022989844.1:0-32677 GCF_902827175.1 Gymnodraco acuticeps
TGGGTGGAGAGGAAGTTGTCAGAGAAGTGTTAGCACAATTAGCGAGGAGACGCGGCGCCACACTGGTGCCCTTCACACCTGCTCCTTGTGGGCGTCTTCTTGATTCATCACCAATACCTATCCGGCGTGCTGTGTCCCTGAAATCCTTCCAAATGATAACTAGCTACTGCATAATTTCCACAGGGAAACTTAGCCAAGATAAATGAGAATTACTTTTTAAGACACACTAATGGCTGTTTTTGAAAGACAGTGGAATAATTTGCCATCTTTGTGGCACTGTGTCTTTTATGAGGAGAAGTGTTCCTGGTCTTTTGGGGCTCCTCGAGCATCGTCCATGAGGACTGGCAATGTGTGTGATGGATGAGTCGAGTTGACTGCAGCCACAAGGCAAATTGCCTCTGTGGCCTCTGGGTGAAAACAACAGCGTCAAGTAGTGGCAATCCATTACAGCTAAATAAGAGCCGCTCACTGGCCTTGAAAGGCTCTCGATGCTATGGGAGCCGGGAACAGTGCATCGGGTTGAGCAGGTTGAAATAACAGCCTCCTTTGAAACTGAGTTATAGACAGAAAGGCTGCATTTAGGAAAAAGTAAAACAATGAAATGGAAGAACAGCAGGAATTTCTTTAGATCCACAGTTACTGATTGTTTTTTAGCCAATTGGGTGTAGTTTAACAACCTGTGGATACAACTTTAACATATTATCACCTTATCAGTGCTTGAATTGGAATGAAAAAGGTGCCAGTACTCTAAAATCAGCAACTTTTTCAAGTCAATTTTATATATACAGCCCACAAACAAGAATTTGCCTACTATAATGCTGGTGGGTTTGTCTCTTTACTACTGTATATTTTAGAAAGGTTCACTGTACTTAAATTTTTTTATGATAGGCAGCGGATATGGCTAAAGCTCAGTAAGGTCAATATTAACTGAAAATATAGCAATCAAAGTCTAGATCTTCTGCTGAAGACACATGAAGCAGAGACCTTTCAGGTGAGAGTCCCTCTGGTGGTGTTCAACATTAATGACAAGGAAACAAAGCTCTGGTCAGAAGCATTTTTTATAAAAAGCTTTAACAAAATTAAGTATTTCTGTACATTTTGAATGCAATCTAACTTTCCAACTCAGAAAACGAAAAACGAAAAAGTGCCAAAAGTCTTCTCACATGGCTGAGCTGCTTTGCAATATACTTCACCACTGAAGAATACAAATATGTATAAAGTAAACTATGATGCAATCTAACTTTCCAACTCAGAAAAATGATAAAGAGCATGAACAAAGAACATGTAAAAACAAATGCAAAATTTGCACAATCTAAAATGAGAAACTGTAACTGCAAGTAACAAAGTCTGAGCCATGGTAAAGGGTTACATTGAACACCAAGCTGATCAGATAACTCCCTGGTTGGTCTGAAGTCCTTCTATCTCCAGGATCTGTACAAATCGGCACATTATGCCAAAAGTCTTCTCACTGGGTGAGCTGCTTTGCAATATACTTCACATTGTTAGAAAAGGCTCCAGAAGGCCTTGGGGACATCAGTATCAGGGGCTGGAGCTGGACAGGCTCTTTTCATCAGCACTTCTCCTTCCCTTTGCCAGCCAGGACCTCACATACTGTTCCGGATTGAACTGTCCTAGTGATGGTCCATTACATTTAATGAAAACCAGGCTGGACAGTCGGCTGACAGAGAGAGCATTCCTTTTTGCAGTAAGGATATCGTTCATGCAGCTGAATGCCCGCTCACACTCACTAGTGGAGACAGCGATGGTTCGGACTGCTTTCAGTAGAGGCTCCATGGCAGCAGGTGTACGGGATGCCCTGGTTTCCTTGTATTCGCGAAAGCCTTGAACAGTCTCTCTTCTGTCCACTTTCAGCACTTCGCACAAACGTAGCACTCCTCTTCAGGCCAACTTCCAGGATGGATAACTTTCATGTCCTGGATTAGCTGATTGTCCCGGGCCTCCCGGCCATGTAATGGGATTTCTCTTGTGCTGACATGAGAGGAGGTTGTGGAAGTCATTCTGTGTCTCAGATTCTCTACCATACTGCGGAAAAACTGACCTGCATGAATCTGTACAAGCCTGCCATTCTCACGCAGGGCAACACCCTTGAAGGACTTCTCAGCTAGAGCTGTATGAACTGTAGTCATGTGTGGGCCAGGCATGGTGACCATGGATTCAAAAACTCGTATTTCTCGAGTTAAGAGCCTATCTGCTGTAGGCAGTGTCATCTCTCTTTTTTGGAGTTGCCGAGAGAGGTCGCTGAGCTCTGTGAGCGCATCGTACATCAGTCCCAGATTGCTGACAAACGTTGCAGATGTGAGCACATCATCCAGGCCCTTGTACTTTGCTCTGTCTCTGGAATCCCTGCTCGTGTCGTTTGCAGCATTTGTGAAGTGATCATGAAGCACTCTGTAGTTTGCCCAGACTGCTCTGACTCTCCTTTCACTTGAAGCCACCCAGCGGATGGACAAAACACGCCCTATCACCAGGAGACGCTGTCCGACTGCTTGCGCACACTGCGCTAACTGCCTCTGATTTTTGGGGGAGGCATGGAACAAGGAATAGAGTTTGTCAAAAAAGATCTGGAAATGATTGAGCCCTGAGACCTCCTTGACCACATCCCCAACTGCCAGCTCTAGACGATGATTGGAGCAGTGCCACACAAACAGGCTTGGGAATTTACTACACAACTGGGTAGCAACGCCTGTTCTCTTCCCTAGCATGACTGAAGCCCCATCACATGCAAAAGAAACGAAACACTGACCTAAAAAGTCCTCGTTAAAATCTCTTCCAAGACACTCCATTAACGCCTTTGTGATGTCATCAGCCGTTGTTCCATCCAACTCGATCAGCTCCCAAAAAAACGTTTCGGGCTCAGCATCAGCTAATGCTGAGCGTAGACACACAACAAGCACCGTTTTACCACTAATAGTGGTAGATTCATCGACCAAAACACAGTTTTCTTTGGTTTTCTGTAATGTCTTTTGCCATTTTTTTCTTCAGCTCATGAGCTATGTGGTCGATGATTTCGCCACAGGTTTTATTGGAGTGCAAAACCCTGCCCACGTTCAGCCCATTCAGTTTCTGTACATTCAAATCAATTGGCATGTCTGTGAATGGCCGGCTATGTTTGCCAATTTTATATGCCGTTCGAAAAACTCTGATAGTGGTGTCTAATTCAGATTTATGCATAGACTGCACTTGATGTTAAATAGTTTCACGTGAAGCAGATGTAAGGATGTCAGCAGCTTTTACATGGGCTTGTGATTCTTTATGTTCTTTGATTTTTTTTCTCAGGCTAGCTTGTTGTTTGCCCTTGTCAACACCGAAATGAGACACTGCACACTCACCCCATTCAGTTGACAGTTTCAGTCCTTGTCCAGTGTGTATTCCCAAAGATTTGACATCTCTGCATATCCGACATCCTAGCTTCTTATCTTTAAGAAGGAGCCATGCATTGGTCTTGCAAAAATATTGCACCTGGTCCGTTGTCCAGCAGTCAGGTGCATCGCTTTGCCCGGTGTTGGTGGTGGCAGTTGCGCCAGCAGCAGCTAACGTTAGAGGCTCTGGAGGAGGCGGCGGAGCTAGTGCTAATGCTAATGCACTAGAACTTGGAGCAGGAGGATCAACCAAAGAAAGCTCCCCATCAGACACAATTTCCAACACAGGCACAGCATTTTCTGTATTTGAAGTTTCTTCCGGCGACAACCGCTGTCTTTTTGCACTTTTATTAATCCAAGCTAACATTTTAGAAATGCTAATTTGTGACGTGACTTGCTTTCCTTCTCTCGGGGGCGTGCCTGCTCTGTTCTATCACTCTACATAGCCACCCACTGGGTGGGAGTTGCACTGCATAAACACAACACACGTGCATCTAGGTATGTAAATTGTAAAGCATTAAAACATGGTTTTACTAACAGTTTTCAGTATGTTGTTACTTCGGCATTATTATTATTATTATTTTGAAACGTGTATTACTATTAAATCACGGTCAAATAGGTTAATTTTGACATAGTCGTTTCTGTTGTGGAAATAATTATCATCATCAATTATCATGCCAATTTGTAACATACAGGACAAACCTCGATGTCTGTTTACCTTCTTTAAGGACACAGGCGGCTTAGCCAATAATGTTATTGTTCCCATTCTGTGACCGGTCAATACTGGGATACAGATGGTCTGTGTTGTGGGTACACTGGGACACTTCCTTCTCTGTATTTGTGGACTCCAAGGTAAAATCTTCGAGGTCATAAGTGTCCGAGGCAAGTAGCTCTGTGTTCCCACACTGTTTAGGCTATCTCCTCAAATATGTTGTTTACTCTCTGCGAAACCAGTTAGATGGGCTGGCAAGAGAGAGGCTCTCCAGAATTGACGTGGCAACTCTACCGTGAAGTCAGAACCTCTGACTCTTGGACTTGTGATGTGAATCCTCCGGCCGTTTAACTCCAAATAAACCATCATGTGTTTGACATCAAAGCTACTGCTCTTCCCGTGTCTCCTTCCTGAGTCGGTGACTCCCACTGCATAGCTACACAGAAGTTTCCTCTACAAATTGGCGTTGTCGGCAGGATGCCAACAGATCTTCAGATTATGGTAAGTGTGATTTTCAAATCTACATTTGGACATTGCCTTATCAGAATCTGTGATTGACGGTATCCTAAAATTACCTGTGAAACTGATCGGCTGCGTTTCCTTTTGGTTAATGAACATTTGGGGATGATAAACCCAGGGGATCAGTGTCTGGGGACTCAGTCCTGGCTTATTTCCTCTGTGTATGCTGCTCGGGACGGAAGGGCCATACAGGCATACACAGCTCATGTTTAAAGAGACCTTAAAGAAAGAGCATCAGTGAAGTGGAGCTTCTGTGTGAATTGAAAGCAATGTAAAAGATTTGTATTGGACAAATCGCCGGATTTTGGGGGTCTTAGTGGCTAAGCACAGCAGTTGAAAATAAGCAGCCAAAGATATTTGCTGCTATCACCTCTCTGTAAAAACACGGCTCCAGCTGCAGCCTTGCGTGTGTGTGTAAAACCTCCCCGTGTGTGTGTGGGGCTGGAGCAGTGCAGGCTGAGAGGGAGAAAGTCACAGCTTATTGCCTATAGGTTTTAACTCACGGCACCGCCGTCCTTCAAACGGGACGGTCTAAAAGCACTCGTTGTTTAGGACCGCTTTTCTCATGGTTAGACGGGCCAGCGCGAAGTGCGTGCATCACCCGATGCGCTACGGCTCTCTGGAGCAGGTGGCGGTCAGGAGTGCATACATAAAATTATAGGCTAATTGATCAGAGGTGTGTAGTGGCAAGCAAGCATAGGCAAACTGTGTTTCACCTTGAGGTGAACTCGATGGCGAGTAGATATAGGCTGGTCGTACGGACTACAGTCAACTGAGCTGTTGTTTGGAAAGAAAGGGCAGGGGAAAAGTCTGTGGGCTCCGATCGGGGGGGCACAGCGCCACTAGAAACAAATAGCCTAGTGGTTGTCGCAAGAGGATAAGCTAGTTACCGCTCTTGGGCGGCTTTCAGGCACCGATAAATCACTTGTATGCAAGGGTGAGGCGTGAGAAGACGCCGCACTGGAGAGAATTCCCCCCCCCTCTAAGATCTCTAAAATCCGGACTAAATTGAGCTGAAGAGCTTTGCTGTCGCGCTGGTGTTTATTAAGAGTTCATGTTTTGTTTGTCTGATTGTTTGTATGGGGGTCTATATTGGTTTGTCCCGCCGTCTTGTGTATGTTTTGTAACAATAATTAATCAGTCCATAGACAGCGTAAAATGAACTAAACTTTAATTATCTCACCAAAAGTAAATGACCTGAGAAAAATAAAAAAGTGTTTTTATGTCCTGCCTCTGAGTGCAGGGGAAAATGTAAACAAGAAGCCCACTGTTCAGGGTGAGCGCTAGGTGTAAGAAGAAAATAAGATTATATTTCTTTAAGAATCCATTCTTAAATGGTATTGCTGGTATGTTAAGATATCTTTGTGACCTTGTATAAACCCTATGCCCGTCCTGCGCCCCGAGACCCTCAGAGACTTGCCTGAGGAGATCAGGGTTGCAAAATCTGGTTTTAGGTCAATGTTGTATTATTTGTTTCATTTATTCTTAATCTATGTATTGTATAGTAATAATGAATAAAAACGTAATGTATTGAACACATTCCGAAACAAAGCAGATAAGACAGAACTAGACTCAGACATAATTCTAATTGTTGTTGAAAACTTTTGCGCTGTTGCAGCAAAATGGAAACTGTGTTAATTATTCTGTTCCAACTGGCCACTGGAATCAGGTAATTAATATAAGTTGAAGTTCAATTACAGTTTTAAAAATAGTTTAACATTAAAATTAAAATAGTTGTTAAACTACAGACACGTTTTCTGAAAGCGAGCTTATGAACAACAGAGTAAAGGTTGCTGGTTAAGCCAGGATCAATATATTTGTTGAAGTTTTTATTGTGTGCATAATAAATGTGTTAAATTAATTGAGCAATTCTTTAAAAGTATAATGTTGCAATTTCTTTAAAATAAGTAATTACAGTTACAAAATAGGTGTTGTTTTCCAAGGGCCTCTCTTTCACAGGCACTTTGAATCATAACACTCCCAAGTCCTACAGAGATCAGTATCACTTTGTGTTGCAAGCCAAATCCAGGGGTTCTACTCGAGCCCAATTTTAAATACCATAAAGAAAAGTATTGAACCCAGCTCGAGCTAAATGTGAAATGTATTTAATTAATGTGCAAGTGTTTTGATTTATTTAAAATGTTCCAGTCTAGCTTCCTTCGAGTTTAGTATAAACAACAGATTGGTTCTCATAACATTCTCACTGCTGTGCTGTCCCAAATGTTTGAAACCTTGGGCAGACAAGCACACACACACACACACACACTTTGGATGAGTAATCACTTCATCCAAATTGTAAATTGTTGCCTTCTTTAAAGTTATTAGTAATTCAAGATTAATTATTAAATTAAATTAGGTACATAACAATAAACAAAATAACTTTGACTTGATCATTTTGTTCACGACATTAGACCTTGTCCTCTAATCTCTACTAGAATAAGATAAGTGTGCATGTTTGGGTGTGGAACACTCCTGTAAAGTACCTAATCTTGTTATCCTTTTCATTACAGAGCTGAGGAAATGGTGTATTGCTTAGATTCGGATCCGTGCAAAGTCCAATTATGACTGACTTTAGTTATAATGTTAATTTGATTTCAACCCATAAGGAATTATTTAGATGAACTCAACATTTCACATGATGATGGATTAGTGCTCCACATTTTTCCCACTAATTTGTTGTGCAATTAGGCCAATGGTAAAGAGAGACATTGATGACCTTGTGTCCCTTTTGTTGGTACGTGGTTCCATTCTGTCTATGGCCTTGGACGGCTTCACTAAGAGTCACCCAGTTCTGACAGTCCGGCTGAGTGCAGTCACAGAGATGCTATGGCTGCTCTACATGAAATGACATTAATGGTCTGGTCTGAGAATGGACACCATTACCTGCTTCCAGAGACAATGCAGCTCCTCAGACTGAACAATACTGTCTCACGTGGGCCACTCCCCCCACCAAGCCATGAACTGAAAGAACACCTAGAAGCCTCCCGGTCACACCAGCACCAACCCTTGGGTCAGTCAGATGGGACTAACGGCTTAACTTAGGGCATTTGGTTCAGAAATATGACTCTCGTTACCGCAGAGTGGGTTGTTTTTTTAAGGCTATTCATACTGCTATGCAGAGGATGCCTGTAGGTTGGCAAGCTGTTAAAAGCCCCTACTATTTTTAAAATAGGCCTAAATGTCAGGGGCCTCTGAATGTCTAGTTCTACATGTATTCACATTATATGGACAATGTTTCCACCTGGTGAAACTGAAGGCTGCACGGTACTCAGGCTACAATACGACCATTCTGTTCTGCTCTAACAATTCAATTGATAGATTCTACATCAAAACAATTAGCTTTTATTGTTTCCAATGATAACGTCATTTTAAGAGAAGGAATGCAAACCAGTTTTCAAATGTAAGGTTTTGAATGTGTTTGACATTTCTCAGTAAAAACACCCTCAGACACCCACTATCATTTATGCTATGCTTTCAGTGATGACTCAGATGTTAAGGGGATGAAGCTTTTCCTCCCAAATCAGATATGCTTTGTTTTTCAACAAAGGTATACAGTTCCTGCATAATATATGTTTCTCACAATTGTTTGTTTTTTTGTAAGCTTCACACAGGTGATACTGAGTCTTCTCGATTAATAGATTATAAACTACACCATGCTTAAATAGACTCCTAAGTTATTATTTCATATGAGACATATGTAAGAAAAGGGAGGGAAGAGTCAATTATATTGAGTAATTGATTTTATATTGGAACATTTATTTCTCAAACCTGTTTTATGGAAGAGGAAAATATTTCTGATAAACTAATATGTTATCAAACGGTAAATGGTGAATTAATATAACATTTAGAATCATTGAGAAGGGGTGATATCCACAGGGACTAGCTCACCTTTAAATTACAATAACATTTCTCTGCTTTGGACTGATGAGTATATGATTCTTGCATGTTAAATGACTAACACAAACCTTACATTTATGCATGTGCATGTCTCAGGAAGGCTCCCAAATAATTTTGAGGGGCCTATCCTATTTTTGTATTTAAATGATAATGTGCTAATCCATTACCTTGAGTTGTCTGCACTCAGGAAAACATCCCTATCAAGTGTTAACCCAATAACTACAGTAGGACAGCTCTGAAGGCCAAGGGTCAGAGAGAGAGCTACGTGGGTCCACGCCAGCCACTGCAAGGTCCTAGTCACCAACAAAAGTAGATGACAACAAGTGATGTGTCCTAGTCACCAACAAAAGTAGATGACAACAAGTGATGTGTCCTAATCACCAACAAAAGTAGATGACAACAAGTGATGTGTCCTAATCACCAACAGAAGTAGATGACAACAAGTGATGTGTCCTAATCACCAACTTGCACCACACTTGCACTACATACACCAAAACACACTACACACAAGGTGTCACAGGCAAGTGCCAGCTGAGCGGTTCCATATGCTCTCTGGTTCCTCGTTTGTGTTACCGGTGTGCGGAGTCTGACTGTCCGTGTCACAAAATCGACCGAAGGAATACACACACACACCCCATGGAGCATTCCCACCTCGTGATGACGGCTCGCCTGGGAAAACGACAACGCAACCGTGAGCAATACAACTGGCCTGGCCCAGTGATGTGGGGTTTAGCTCGCCACAAGATTACGTTTGGTTGTGCGGCGACAAGCTCTATCAAGTTCTGGCTCCCCTCTGGATAGGTACATGCACTCTAATGGATTTGAATCTAGCAATCAGGCTTAACAACACTACTCTTTAATGTAACATTATCCATGCATAGAAAGATGTTTCAAGTACTGGATTAATTTCAGTTTTGGCCCAAAACAAATATTTATAATATTTCATATAACAATTATGTAGCATATTTGATCCTCAAATTAGAGAAGTATAATTTAAAGAAATTGATATTCTATATTCAACATTAGATAAACACAGAAGAATCCTTTCCAAGTACCATAAGTAGCTCAGGTAAGTATGGCTAATAGGAATACTTGATAGACTTAATTTGGTACAGATCAGTGGTAGCATTTACAAATGTAATAATTCAAGGTTTAAAAATGTTTAATCCTTCCTTTCCAGGTTTTTACAAAAGTCTTTGAATATTTGCCTAACTTTTCCTTTTCAGATTTTGAACAATGTACTTGACTAAAATGAATGTATTGATTTCACTAAGTGCCTTACTCTTGACTAAAGCGTATTTAAGTAAACGTAAAAGTAATTCTAAAATTGAGGACACTGCACTTTTGCAGATTACAGATTGATCAAATCACCAGTGTGAATTCTATACTCTAACTGCGAATTTTTAGCTGGATCTCTTACGATCCTGAGTTTTAAAATGCTTTTGACTAGTGATTGCCTTGAAGTAAATCTTTAAAGCGGCAAGCTGGTTTTGATTTTATAGTTTGATGAATGCAATTAACTAATGGTAAATGATCAAATATATTAGTTTAAAAACAAATATTTAGCTATTGTGCACCTGTGTTTTATGTGTGTTCATTATTATGCTTTTGACAAAAGATGATCAAACACTGATGAGAGATGATTTTTCCTATTATGATTGGCTGTATCAATCATTGTGATTGAATGTTTCAATCTTATTCCACTTTGTGATATAATTGATGTAAGGTGAGACCACACTCGAACCTGGAGACGCCTATTGAGTTAATTATTGACCAAATTATTATTAGACTAATGTTTTTAGGTTATCATAAATGATAAAAAGAGAGGACTGTTGTGGAAATAATTATCATCATCAATTATCATGCCAATTTGTAACATACAGGACAAACCTCGATGTCTGTTTACCTTCTTTAAGGACACAGGCGGCTTAGCCAATAATGTTATTGTTCCCATTCTGTGACCGGTCAATACTGGGATACAGATGGTCTGTGTTGTGGGTACACTGGGACACTTCCTTCTCTGTATTTGTGGACTCCAAGGTAAAATCTTCGAGGTCATAAGTGTCCGAGGCAAGTAGCTCTGTGTTCCCACACTGTTTAGGCTATCTCCTCAAATATGTTGTTTACTCTCTGCGAAACCAGTTAGATGGGCTGGCAAGAGAGAGGCTCTCCAGAATTGACGTGGCAACTCTACCGTGAAGTCAGAACCTCTGACTCTTGGACTTGTGATGTGAATCCTCCGGCCGTTTAACTCCAAATAAACCATCATGTGTTTGACATCAAAGCTACTGCTCTTCCCGTGTCTCCTTCCTGAGTCGGTGACTCCCACTGCATAGCTACACAGAAGTTTCCTCTACAGTTTCCACCACAGTATTTACATGGAGAAGATAAGCCCCGCCCCCTCTCCAGCACGTTCTGTTTGAATGACAGGAGTAAAGAGCTGACAGCCGCTGTGAAACTCCAGCGGTTAGAGCGATGAGAATGTCCGTTCGGCACCTCATGACGCATCTACTGAGTACCGGGCGGCTGTATATATATATATGGATGTATAATAAGAACGGCGGGAGAGTGTTGAGTACTGGCACGGTGCATGAGTACCGGAGTACCGCCAGCATGCCGGTACTGAGCAAGAAGTGCCGGTACTCCATGGGTCAGAACCAGAAGTGCCGGTACTGCGTAGCGGTGAGTACCGGCCCAATTCCAGCACTGCACCTTATAAACTTTTTATGTTGCACATGTCAGCCAACAGCTGCCTGTTTACATGTCTAGCAAACACAGCAACATTTACTCTCCATCTTGCACTGTTTTGCTCGAACATGTTGCTATACAGTTTAGCACCTAAATGCTCCATGATGTACTTACTAGTTGCTACAGATGTTTATTTGATCCATTGTTTTATAAAAATATCGATAGGCACAGCTTTAAGGGTAAAGATACGTTTGGCTATTGGAGGTAAAACGTTTTACACTTTAATGAACAAAAGCTGCCTCAAATAAACAGAAAAAGCTCCACCTACAACACAAGCAAACTTCCCAAACAAATAATCCACGCAAAAATGAACCATGGCAATTTGAATGTCAATAGATCTTGTGTAGTTTAACACAAAACCTGGAAAGTGTGAACAGATGGGGATCCTGTGTGTGTCTCTCATCTCAAATTGGAGGTTTCATCGCTGGCAGAGAGGCAGTTTGAGCGTTTTCCCCTGCTCATTACCCTGCAGAGCCTCCATCTGTCCGTCCTCCAGCCCGAGCTAATGGAGCGGTCTGCGGACGGACACACAGCCGGCTGCCAGCTGTGCTCGGTCCAGTCTGATAACACAGCACAATGTACTTCAAGTCTCTTCCCCGAAAATGGACGGATGGCATATTGTATTGCAGAGAGGATAGGTGTCTGCATGTGTAGTTTTATTTCCCATGTATGGTTATTTGTTCATTTTTGTGTTTGTCCAAATATCTGTGTGGCTTTTTCCATTGTTGACAACAGAGATAAACATGTTAAACTATAAAAGTAAACATGATAGATTGCTGCACAAAGTGCACAAAGAACATTGATACTGAAAGCACCTCTCCAAAACACTTTGAAAGATAGACAGGAAAAGAGCCGCTTAGAAATCTGCCCATGAAATATTCATGGTTACCCTGCAGGAGGTGCCAAGATATTCAGAGAGGTTTAACCTTTTTCTCCCACCACCAGCATGAATTGTGCAACATTATCACTGCATCTACGGTGTAGAAAATAATACCAGAAACACAGAGCTGCAGATTGAGACGTTACATGACTTCAAAGCTTCTCTCTATCAGTTCAGGCCAGTGCTCTTGTCAGCTCCGGTTTGATTTGTTACAGCAGGAAGATAAGTTTTCCCTCAGAGTCCTGGGAAATCGAGCAGTGACGATTGAGGCGAGGGGCAAAGAGCAGCGAGCTTATTGGAGGCAGAACCGACTGGCTGGGTATTAGTTCTCAGAGTGACCATGAAGAGTTCAGGCACTGGTCAGTAACAAAGTCTGTTCTCAGAGGTTGTCAGACTGCACCAATAATACTCATTACTGTACTGACTGTGAGTCCCAGAATAGCAATCACTGTGATGACCAGACTGCTTCGCTTGCAATTCCTCTAAACACGTATTGTGCATTAAATCTGTAATACAGTATGTACAAAGATTAAAATGGATGTGTTTCTTACCGGCAAGTCGTCAGGACTTCTCTCTGGCTGGAGGTAATGCTCATTTCCGTTCTCGATTACTGTGAAAACTGTATACAAAAATAAAGACTAAATGAAATCAAATGAATCCAAGAAGTTAGATTGAATTCTACAATAGTAGCTAGTAAAGGCTGCAATGTCTAAAAGATGATATGTTGGACACCAAAAAGACACACTAGGAATAGTTTAAAACCTTACCAGAAACATGGAAGATATTATACATTAAGTTTAATTATGAGAAATTGTGACTGTGTCTGCCTTGTGTTTTCTTCTGTGGTTCACACATTTTCAAACTATCTATTTAAAGATAGTTTATAGTTTTATTTTTCAATGAACTAAAGCACGTTCAAGAAAGCAGAGCAGTGTCATGGCCCAAAGGTGACCCTGGCTCAGAACATAATGTATTCTTTAGTAGGGTCAGGTGGTAATCTCTAAAGGAAAGGGCCAGGTAGGTACTACCTTGGTTGGCTTGAGCATTTACCTTGTCGTCCTTTCCTTCCCTGCCTAGTGAACGCTCCAGATTATAACGGGTCAGTGCCTTGACCTTCACTGCATAGACTATTGTGCAGCTTTTAAATAAAGAGCTACACACAATGCAGACCAAGAAAAAGAGAGGTCCTAATGTTTTTCTACAGGATACTCTATAGCCGGGTCAGAGTTAGGAAACACAACAAAAGGAGCAAAGAAAAGCTTATTTAATGGTTCAACGGAGGACAATTTGATGTCGCAACCTTCTCAGACTCTCTTGGTGGGTGAGCGTGTGTTTACCCTGTGTCACTGCATGGCTGTAATTCAGATGTAATCAATGTACCGCAACAGATACTCACCATCATCGCTGTGTTTTCTCGACAGCTCCTGCCTGCTGCTGTGAGCCACCACTTCCTCTGGAACATTATCCAAGTCATTGGTCTGCAGAAAGAAAAGATAAAACAGATTAGAGATAGGGAGATATATTAACAGAAGACTCTGAGGAGAAAACTAGCTAAAAATGAATCCACTTTCACTGTGTAACCCGCTAACTGCGAGAAAACTGTTTCCTAGTCCGCATTTGGAAACTATTATCATAACCCCTGTGGAGATCACATTGTCTCTGAGAGCCTACACACACACACACACACACACACACACACACACACACACACACACACACACACACACACACACACACACACACACACACACACACACACACACACACACATTCACTAACAGCTGCAGTGGACAGGACAGGATGGCCAACAGCTTTCAGATGTCATCTTACGGAGGCACGTATCCAGACATGTTAGCTTACACTAAAAAGTGATAAGCAATGAAAAACAGAGTTCCTTGTGTATTACAGAGATGAGAGGAGGCTGGAGAGTGTAGCCGTACACTACAATCATCCCGGCCATCTTCAGAGCTGTAACATGAGCCTTTGCACCCACATCTCCCTTCATCAGTGCCTGGACCAGAATGCCTTTATTGGTAGTGTTTACAGCCCTGCAGGGGCAGTATCTATTCAGACAATCAGTAACAGTATGTCTGTCGCAGTGAGAAGAAAATATATAGAAAGATACATTACCTTAACTGAACTGTATGTACATTGGGTTTTAACTTAAATAAAAATGGAAGTGTTAGTGATCTGTATTGTTTGTTTGACACCGTTAAGAAAATACACTAACATGATGAATGATCCTTTTTCTTACCGAGTTTCTTTGAGGAGACTCAGAGCCACTGGGCCTCTTGGCTTTTTGTGCCAGCGACGTGCCAAACCTCAAGGCCTCGTACACAGGGTCCACTTTGTTTCCACAGGCTTTAGAAAATAATAAGACAACATTTGAGCTAATGGCAAACATATGTTAAGCTTTCTGATTAGCTATGAGGTGCACTAAAAAACTGAAACGTTGTGTATAATGTCAACAAATGTTACATTACTGTATTGAGTTAGTTGAAACCAAACATATTAAGTTAAGGTTAGTTTATTTATATAGCACATTTCAGACACAAGACGAGCCTAATATTTTATATATTATTTCAACTCACTTTCAACTACTCTAATACAGTTATGTGAAATGTGTTACATAATATATTTAATTGATTGTTGTGATTTACAATTCTATCAAAACAAGTTGGAAAATCTTTAAAACAGCAAGTGCAAAAATGGCACCAAAAGAGTTGAGAAAAGTATTTGGTAACACTTTATATTAAGGTACACAAATTAACCATCAACTAGTTGTTAATTAGCATGCATATTAGCAGTATAATGGCTCTCTATTAGTCATTATACAACACTTATTAATGCCGTATTCTACATGACCATATTCTACAAGTAATAAGCCATTAGTTGAGAGTTTTTCCTCAATAACACTCTAATTAGTGCTTATTTATTGCAAGTAAGGAAGTTGTTGTACATGAGTTTTTGCGCTGCTTAATATGGGCGTAATAAGGCAGTAGTAGCACAAGAATAGTAATTCTCCCATAATAACACTTAACAAATATGATCTATTCTTATGGAACAAGACATGAAACTATAAGTGTTAATTGTGTCTAAATCAGTGGCGTAGCTGTGGGTGGGCCCGGGTTAGGCCCACCCACATGCACGTCTGGCCCACCCACAGCCAATCAGCGCTTCATAGCGCAGAGCCGGGAAGCCCAGAAGGAAGTGCCACAAACTGCAGTTCATCTAGTGGCCGACAGGGGATGGATGCAAAAAGGAGCAATTCCCATAGACCCCCATGTTAAAATGCCCAACTTTACAGCAGAAATAAACATGTTTTTAGCCTGGATCCAATACAACTTATTCTGGATATAGTTAGATTCCACCTTCATGACAATGGAATAGGGAGTGCATTTTTTTACCGTGAGTTTTTATAGTAAGTAAAGTAACTTTTGCCGTGAGTGAATGAGCGAGGGGGCGGGGCAGTTTACACACACGCAGCTGCTACATGCAGCAACACACGGAGGAGATGGCGGAGAGAACGCGCTCCGAGGTGTGGTTAAACTATAGCCGTGTCGATATGGACAATACTCGTTACCAAAAGTGCAATAAGAGTTTAGCATGTAAGGGCGGTAACACGAGCAATTTGTCTAAACATTTAGCAAAAGTGCTCCACATTCAGACGGAGAAATGCACCGGGTTCAACTGTCTTTCTAGTAGCTCTGTAGCCCCGTCCACGAGTAACGTTTCCACGTCAGGTGTTATGTATGCTAGCAGCAACACACGGAGCTAACTACATTATACAAACATGGGTTAATGATTAGAGGTAACTGAGTTATTTATTTTGTTAAAGTTTCAGCTATTCTGTTTACAGTTCTGTCATCACATTATTTAATACGATTTGTTAAAACATTGTTGTTTCTTTTGATGTGAAATATTGTTTATTTAATTGAAATAAAAAGCAATGTTAGTTTTGTTCACAATTTGTTTAGTTAGTTTGCCTTAATTTTTTCTCCAAAAGAACCGATAAAAGTTGAAGTGTTGAAGGACCGGATCGATAAGACAGACATACTTTATTGTCATTTCAACAAGACACAGAGTGTACTATTAAAACGAAATTTCGTTGTACTGGCTTACAGGAACAGGACAATATAAAAACTTGCTAAAATTGTACATAAATAATAGTGACGTGGTGCTGATAAAATTAAAGATAAAGTGTGCGTTTAAAATATAAAGACTTATACATATAAATAAGATAGACATAGGCCTACTATATAACAAATATGTGCTCTTTACACAGCGTAATGTAATCTTTATGTTACTGGTCTACTTGCTGTTCAGCAGTCTGATGGCATGGGGGAAAAAGCTATTGCAGAATCTGGCTGTTCTGCTCTTAATGCTGCAGAACCTCTTGCCGGAGTGCAGCAGGGAGAACAGAGCATGGTGAGGATGAGTGGGGTCTTTCAAAATGTTCTGGGCTTTTGTCAGGGAGCGTTTCTGAGCGGTGTCTCTGATGGGAGGGAGAGACACTCCGATGATCTTCTCTGCTGTCCTAACCACTCTCTGCAGAGACTTCCAGTCTTTGGCGTTGCAATCTCTCGACCAGATGGAGATGCCGCTGGTCAGCACGCTCTCTATGGTTCCTCTGTAGAACGTGGTGAGGATGGGAGGGGGAAGCTGTGCTCTTCTCAACCTGCGCAGGAAGTGTAGGTGCTGCTGTGCCTTCTTAAATAGTGATGTCGTGTGAGTGGACCAGGTCAGACTGCTTGTGATATGCACCCCCAGGAACTTGGTGCTGTCTGTAGTCTTCACTGCTGTGCCGTTGATGTGGAGTGGTGGGTGACAGTGCTTTTTGTTCCTGAAGTCGACAATGATCTCTTTTGTTTTATCGACATTCAGGATCAGGTTGTTGGTGTTACACCAGTCTGTCAGATGTTTCACCTCCTCCCTGTAGGCCTGTTCGTTGTTGTCCCTGATGAATCCCACCACTGTTGTATCGTCCGCGTACTTTATGATGTGGTTGGTACTGAACCTGGAGCATAAGCATAAGCGCTATCGATAAAAGTAGTAGTACCGTTGTGTACCCTATGTGGATGTCAGTTTTACACACATTCTGAGGCCGCAGTGCCTATGTTTTTGTTTTCACTGCTAATTTATGCTTATGTTCTATTAGTGCATTAAAAAATCATTAAAATCATTAATGAAGTTTCAGCTCAGACCCCACGCTTAATATGTCTCCCCCTGGCCCACCTACATTTCTCCAGGCCCACCCACACAATAATTCCTGGCTACGCCACTGGTCCTAACACATAGTATTTACATGATGTATGTTCTTTGCAATGTTGCAAAATAACATCTCCCGCAGGATGTGCTTGGAAGTGAAGATAAATAGATGGAATTGGCAATCATATTGTGTAGTTCGAACTCTGCAGTAAAAAGGTTCCACTTGACAGCGGGCTGATCATCCTGTCGCCACGATGCGTGGGCTCTACAAGATTCTGCTTCTTTTTCTTCTGGCATGCCAAGATCAAAACGGTAAATTGCTCTGATGACTTTTCTTCATCCTGAAAATTAGATAATAACTATAGTTTTAACTCTTTGTTATTTTATTCATATGATTACAGTACTTGGAAGTAAAATCATAAATGGGACAACTGCCGGCGATGATTTGATGAAGTATATGGTATCGGTGCAGGAAGACGATGAACACATATGTGGAGGATTCCTTGTCAGCAAACATTTTGTTGTCACCCATGGGGGGTGTAAATTGTAAGTTACTCCTCCTTTTCTATAATGTTTTGTTATTTGATGTAAAAAGCATGTTTCATTTGTTCTGTCTTGTCACAACTTTACAAAATACAACAATAACCTCTCACTGATGTCTTTTTCAGTGACAAAAAAGGAAAAGTAATGGTTGTTCTCGGCACCTACGATCTCAGCAAACCTGGCAATAAAAGAAAAGAACACATTATATCCACATGCAAACCCCCACCTGGAATTGGGACTGACATCATGCTCATTGAAGTAAGTTTATTCATCCAAGTAGTACCTTGCTTTGAAGAAAATTAAACAACTGAGTTTAATTCAGTGGGAGTAAATGTAAATAAATGGGGGGAAGCAAATAGTAATCAATATTCCTGCTTATAGTATTTGCACAGCACAACCAAAAAACGGTTGATTTACTCTAATACTGCTCGCAATAACTTTTATTTAAGTGACTCATGTGCTCCAACAAACCAATTTGTACCTGACATATGATGTAGAGCAGGGGTCACCAACCTTTTTTAGGGTGAGGGCTACTTTCAAACAATAAAACAAGTCGGGGGCTACTTTTACTCCTCTTTTTTTTGTTTTTTGCAGTGTATATATTTAGCACATTTTAACATTATTATATGCTTACCTTTAACCTTTGTGTGCTGTTTGGGTCTTTGGGACCCGTTTTCAGTGTTTACTAAAAGAACATGTATGCAATTGAATTATTTTAACCTGCTTTATTTGGGGGTGGACCTCACCTCCTCTAGGGGCGGCCTCACATCCTCCAGGGGGGACCTCACCTCCTCTAGGGGGGTCTGGGGGCATGCACCCCCGGGAAGATTCTTTTTTTAAATGTTGAAGTGAAATGCATCAATCTGGTGCACTTTGAGCACAACATGAATTTATGGATACAGCTCTCAACACTCAGATGAAAGGGAGCTGTATACTTTTCAAGAAACAAACATCTTTGGAATATGATCACAACCAATAATAAATTATTTAAACTTGTTTATTCTTATCTTGTGTTACCTAGTTAGCATTCTTTCTTTTTATTTATGCATATTTTACTAATCACTCCCCTTTTAAACTGTTTTTGTACTGTCCTATTGTACACATTGGAATGATTTCTTACTTTATCTAGCCTATATTAAATAGATAAAGGGGTGCACTCACACACACACACACACACACACACACAAACACACACACACACACACACACACACACACACACACACACACACACACACACACACACACACACACACACACAGGCTGTGTGCTCCTCCGTGGCGATGACGGCTTGCGTTAAAAAATAATAATAAACATATTTGTAATGTGGGGGGACACAAACGGGATTTTGAAAAGAGCGGGGGACATGTCCCCCCTGTCCCCAGTGGAGATTACGCCATGCGTGTGTGTGCGTCAAGTGCAATAAATAAATATGCAAGTTGCAACACACACAGTAAAACTCTGCCCCTCATGTGCTGTATAGGCTGCATGATGGGCTGTTCAATGGGGCTGATGTGTTGTGTAGATTCTGCCAGAAGGAAAATCAGCGGGGAGGTGCCACATTGCTTTTCTTCCCGACTGCAACGCTGGTCCCGCAAATCAAGCAAGAACGTGATTGGTCGATATTCATTGTGGGGGTGGGGGGAGGAGGGGTGTTAGATAGATATAGAGTTGTAGTAAGTAGATAGACTAGTTCGCTATGATTTAGGTTTCGTTTATGCATGGGGGAGATTCTTTTAATTACATTTCCTTTTTTGTTTTGTGTATTTTATACATTTTGGATTTGCTTGGCGAGCTATTTTTAGAACGTGCCCGGCGGGCGCCTCATGTTGCCCCTGCGGGCGACTGAGTGCCCGCGGGCACCGTGTTGGCTACCCCTGATGTAGAGTAAGACTGTGTTTTGAAAAACTGCTTTTTGATTTTATTCGTCTCAAGATAAATTCCAAAAAACCAGAAGATCTACCAGAAAAAAATCAACTTCAAGACCCTGACAAGGATTTAAAAGAAAAGTGCCAAGTAGCTGGATGGGCTCCAGTGGATAACAATGACATAGATCATGTTGATCAGCTCCATGTGGTGGATGTGACTGTCATCAGCCCGAAGGCTTGCAAAGTGCAGATTCCTGGACTTCGTGCCAATGCTATCTGTACAGGTGGAGAACCGACAACAGACAAGGGAGGATTTTGTAAGGTATGTTTCAGAGATACATTTGTTTCTTATTCCAAAATAAGGTATAACATCATGCATAATCTTTTTAACAAATAAAGATATTTCCTGCTCACAGAGAGATGCTGGTGGAACCCTCGTGTGCAAGGGTAAAGCTGTTGGAATTGCGACTGTCAACGACAACTGTTCCTTCCCAGGTTTACCCAACGTCTACATTAATATCTCAGAATACCGTTCCTGGATCAACCGCTGTATTGAAGCGAAGAAATGTTTGAAAGAAATTTAACAATATTTCAAAAAGCTTTGCTTCAGCACAATTGTATTGTATTTGGTAGGAAAGGATGTGTCTTAGTCACTGAGTGTTTGCTCTTTAATGCAATGGCAACATTAAAAATAGATATTTATTTATTGAGCTGCTTAGTCAGAGAAGCAGGTCAGCCAAGACACTCATACAAGGGGATTAACAGAATATTTTTTTACAGAAGAAGTGTGTTAAAAACAATGAAATAAATAAATTAACTTGCGTTTTGGTTTTAACCTAACTAACATAAATATTTTATAACAATATATATAACATGTTGATGTTCTATATAGCTCAATGAAGCTATATAACCTCAGCAAACCATAGTGAAGGTCCTATGACATCGCTAAGAAGCTATTCCAGGTTCGAAGATATGAATGCCATCCCTATAAATAAGATAATGTAATATAAAAGATTAAAAATGAAACAGTCCTACTATTGGTAAATCGAGTACATTATGGAGAATGACCATTCAGGAGAGAGAAAAGGTTGTGAATGATAGTATTTGTAATATTATATGTTATGTTATTTATTTATTTCCTATGTTCCTAAAAAAGGCAAAGGGCAGCCACTTGAAACGCTGTTTGCATACGTGTCTGGCATACAGCAGTATACCAAGACGATAAAACACGTTGTATGACACTTTACTTGAAGATATGAGTCTGGAGTCTTCTGACATCAACACTCATATCTGAGGTTGGAAACTGTGGTTACTGAGGTTCAGCTAGTTTGTCACACAAGTCAAAGAAATGTTTGATTAGGCTGTGTCACGCGAGGCACACATGAACCATGTCCTCATTAATTCATCCAAATAATGATGAATAAATATGACCATTTGATAAAAAACAAAACCAAATTCAAAATATTGCAGTATTTGTTTTCTATGGTAACGGTCTTCAACAGGGTACACGAAATGGTATTTAAGTCATTATGAGAAATGCAAAATATATTTCTAGTGTTTAGTAATCAAAACAGTGATACTTGATTCTTAAAATGGCAGTTTTATATTGACATTTACTGCAGTTTCAACAGGTGAATTTGAAAATATTTTTAACATAACTGAGGGACTCAGTTACATGTTAGAGCAGAGTGTTTCTGTCTACCATGTGTTGCATTACACTAAACCACATTATTTCTTCAATAAAGCTCTTGTTCACATACATGTGATGTAAACTAGTGAAAAGAGGAAAGATACATAATTATTTCAACAATTTGCAAGAGTTAAATCTAAGCACTAATATTAAAATAAAGTTTGTAAAAATTCTCGAGACACCACACTTTTGTTTCTGTCACTTTAATGAATATGGGTATCTGACAGTTGCATTTTACTAGTCTACAAACCAAATCAAATCAAGTTTTATTTATATAGCACATTTATAAACGATTTTTGGTCGAGCCAAAGTGCTGTACATATAATAAAAATAGCCTACAGTAGAGACACTTTACAGCAAATACAACAGCACAGATTGTTCAGAATATCAGTATGAGAAAAACGACACCCTCTATCCTTAGACCCTCACATCGTACAAGGAAAAACTTCCAGAGAAAACCCACAGTTTAAGGGAAAAATGGGAGAAACCTCAGGGAGAGCAACAGAGGAGGGATCCCTCTCCCAGGACGGACAGACGTGCAATAGATGCCGTGTGTAAATCGAAGAGATAATACATTTTACAGCATATAGACCGAATGTTAGGAAATGCATGTGTCTGTAATAAGAAGATGAATCCACGAGGATGTCAGCTACAATCCTGTGGAAGCCATCAGGGAAGCAGCATGACGAGACCCAAGGCAGGACCGCAGAGACAGGTTCAGCCACGACCCGAACGTCCACGACTTAATCAAATTGCTCATTAAAATAAAACATGCCAACATGGAGCGTCACACACACACACACACACACACACACACACACACACACACACACACACACACACACACACACACACACACACACACACACACACACACACACACACACACACACACACACACACACACACACACACACACACACACACACACACACACACACACACACACACTTCTGACAGAGGCTGCAATGTACCAGGGGTGGAACCAGGAAACGTGTATTCGTAGCTTTTTTTTCAAAATGTCCACCTTTGCTAAACAACTTTGACATTCAATTGTAATCTTGTACACTGTGACACATACAGCAGTTTTAACCCTTAAAGCGTTGTGGGCCTCAATATGGCCGTTATCTTTAACACTAAAAGTTTCTTGCATCTATTATGAAAGCCTGTTTTGAACATGCAAGTTACACGTGTTTTGTAATCCAACCATCCTTTTACGAAAAGTCAACAGACTGTTAGCAAACACACTGAAGCAATAAAGACCACAAACTAAGTAATATCTTTACTTCTCTAAAAATGACAAGACCTTTAGTGGAAGGTGTGAATTTGAGCAGAGACCATGGCAACCAGCTCCCTACTACTGCTGCTCTTCCTTTAATGGTAAGATGAGACATATAAATCAGCATTGGCTGCCAACTGAGAGCAATTTGGATAAACACAGGCGATTAATGAATTGTGATGTTGTATTTCAGGGGCTGATGGTTCTTATATTGTTGGAGGAAGAGATGCTGCCCGTCAATCTTGACCGCACATGGCCTCGCTGCAAGTCCGAGGACGCCACAACTGTGGGGGGGCCCTGGTGAGAGGGGACTTTGTGCTCACAGCAGCACATTGTGAGATACTAAGATTTTAAAAAACAGTCAGAGATGTTTCTGTTACTTTGTGTTTTTTCATATCAGGTCAATTTAGTAGAAATATAAACTTACTGGGACCTTTCATTTGTCAGACCGAAGTCATTTATTACAGCAAACATTTTTACATACATATTTGTCAAAGTAAGGCTTAGTTACAAGCAGGAAATGTTTTTGGGGGATGCACTCTTTGACAATGTTTTACTGTAGTGAAAATATGTAGTGTGTTATGTAACTTTTTCTGCATGTAAACAGTCTGCAAAGTCACAAACCCTCAAAGTACACCCTGTAGCGAGTAAAACTTTTCTAAAACACAGAAAAGATGTGTCTATGCTGCCCCAGAACGCCTCGTTGGAGATTTTTCTTTTTCCATTTTTTCTTCCGGGGCCTATTGACGTCACTAAGTCCAAATGGACCAATTGGCACACAGCTATAGAACAATAGGGACACCCCCTGTAGAGTGCAGGCTCTACAGAGGCTACTGGAGCGGACAGTGTGAGGTGGATTTCCCGCTGTGTTTCCCTGGATGCTGGATATAGACCAAGTGCCATGCCAGTGGACACCGCGGTGCTCAGGCTGAGCTCTGCGGTGTCCACTGGCATGGCACGCAGACCCCACGCAGCAGCAAGGAAACAACACCAGTAATCCACCTCACACTGTCCGCTCCTCGAGCCTCAAAGGACGGAGCAACAAGCCCCGCAAAGTCCCGCCAACACGGCACCCAGACCCCACGCAGCATTCTCATCTGTTTGTCATTACTGGTGTAATTTCCTGGTTGCTAACGCCATTGTAACACATAAACACTGATGTTCCGCTGTAACGGTGGTTGACTAATCAGAACAGAGTGGGCGAACTGACCAATCAGAGCACAGTGGGCTCATACATTTAGCAGGTTGTGTTGTTATGTATGTATGTGTTTATTTTTCTGGAAAAAAACAATAAAAATTAAATAACAAAAAAATTAAATAAAAACCCAAGCAGCTGCAATATAAAGAACACTATGTCGAATGACCAGTGTTAACCCTTCCAATAATACGTGACCTGTTTTTACACCTTTCTTATTGTGTGACTGAATCAAGCACTATCCCCTTCCTGCTTCAACTACTGAGACCATATTTAACACCCACAGTTCATCTTCCAACTCCTTTGCACGCACAACATGAAAAATATATAGTAGGACCTAATTGTTTGAATAGGTGGATAGATATGTACTGTGAGTCTTTTTTTAATGTAACCCATGTACCTTAAAAACGTATAAACCCCCAAAGTTCCTTCCTCATGTTACTTAATTTGGCATTTATTGATTTTTGATGTGTTTTATTATAAATTGAGTTTTAGCATCTACAGGGCAACATTAGTTGGACTCTTGCTTTGGTCTCTCCTACTCCTGAAGGGTAATGGCTATACTAAACATTCCACCATCTGTACCAGCTAGTTGTTAACTGTGTCTTTCTGGTGTTTGGTGATGAGCAGGTATTGTAGGCTTTGAGAAAGTGAACCAAAACGGTAGCAAAAGAACAAAACAAAGTGATGCCATAAAGCTCTGTAGAGCCGAGCGAAACTGCGTTGTGTGATAATAATCAATTTTTAACAAACAATCATAATGTTCTTACACTCAAACATATTAATTTAAACCATTGCTCAAAACATTAACATAGTACAGCTTTAAGTTGAGCATTTTCTGATTAGTTTTTTGTAAGAGAGCTTAATATGAATGGTGGACCAAGGTAAAAGTGTGCCACTCATTTGAGACACAGTGTGAATACAGCTCAGTCAGTTCAACCCAGTTGGTGGATGTTGCTGCTACTCTAACAAACCAACAGGTGGAGCTAGAGTCTCGTCGGTATCCTGCAGTGACGCTGGTTGTGTGTCATCACACAGAGACACTACAGGAAAATGGGCAGTCATTAAGTGTCTGTGAGTGTCTCCACTTCTATACTTAGGCTTCCAGAGACAATTTAAACATGCAGGCAGATGCTAAATGGAGCTGCTGAAGCCTCTGAGGTCTGACGTCTGAAGCAGTCCCTCATGGTGGACTGTGCAGATGGTCTGGTCAGATGGTCCGGCACATCAAATGGGGATAAATCATGATCAAATGAAACATCAGTTTACAGTTAAGGTTTGTTAGTAATACATATTTTACTTAATGAAGTAAAAAAACTAAGCCAAATACTCTGTTTTCACTGCATAGCCCACTGTGACACTCTTACAATGAGCTACAACTAAATATAGTGGCCAAACAATCTCTAATTATCTACTTCTTTTTGTTTTAATCACTTTTAGCCTTATCACAGTATTTAGCAGCGGAGGGAATTAGAATTGTTATAAAATTGTGAACATTTTTCTTTGAAATGTGGACTCACAATTGAACTTAACCAATACAAAAATAGACAAATATAAAACATATTACTATGACTAACACGGTTGACTTTTCGTCAATGTTGGCATGAAAGTTATTAGTTAGAATTAAACGATTTTTAATAATCTAGTCTACTGCTTCTATGAATTTGGTTCTTGCACTCTGTGAATAACTGAGTCACAATCCTGTTGTTTTCACTGACAAAGATCACCTCATAAAATATATATTTGCATGTTGCATAATTTTTTTGGGCCCACTTGAGCAAATTAGCCTTTTACCGATTCTTATTCATGGACAAGAGAGATATTTGAAGCATAACGGACATTTTTTAAATATTAGGCTTATGTTTTTATAGGGAATTCAATGTAACAACTCTTGGGTACAGAAATAAGTCATACGTGTAAGACACCACACAATTATCAGAATCCACTTTTGGTTTGTTGTGATAAAGAATATTTATTATTTTGTATGTACAGTATTTACAGGACATTCAATAAAGCCACATTTACACTGTGATGTATAACCTCTCAGAATCACCAAAAAGAGAAATAATGTAATTAAAGACAAGCCTTAAAAGATCTGTCAAATGGATCCCAAAGCATGGAAACAATTAAAAAAGGTAAACATTCGCAAATAACAAGTTTGTTTTCTAGTGGAACACAGATTTTAAATAAGGGTTCTGATTTTAACGATATATAAAAATGCATATTACCATCACCATTGAGTAATTCTGTCACAATCACAGGTACAGATCAGAACCCAATAGCACAACACAGATACAACCAGTGTTTAGCAATGTTCAGTTTATTCAGGTCAGGGACAGGCAGGGTAAAAACCAGGAAATCCAGCAGTAAGGCAAACAAATCAGAAAAGGGGAAGGCAGAACAGGGCTCAGAACCAGGTGATCCGTCAGACAGGCAACCAAATCCAAACAGGGGGCAGGCAGGAACTCGAGATCCGAATACAGGCAGGCAGGGGTCAAAACCGGGCAGGACAAGAATCTAGGCTAGAGAATAACAAACACTGGAGAGCTAGGCAGAAAAGACAAGACAATCTGGCAAAGGACAACTGATAGTGAGGTGGTATAAATACTGTGGAGTAATGAGGGAATGAGTAACAGGTGAGGGGAAGGTCTGGGGAGACCAGGTGAGGGAAGTGAGCTGATTGCAAGAGCCTGGAGGAAGGCGGGATCTGAAATGACAGGAGAGTTAAGATGAGCCAAACAAACAATATATGTGTCTAACTTGTGACAGATTCAGGAAATGCAATGAGTCAGACATTTGAAATCTGGGGAATATGAGGGCGATATTTTGAAAAGACCACTGAGCATTTCTGAAGTCTTTGATTGTGACAAATTCCTCTGAAAATACACCCTCAAATCTCTTTGTTGTGAATCACCTTCTACCTTAGGACTGTCACTGTAGTTTGGAAGTTATATCCCAGCTAGAAATGTTTGGTTCTAAAAACATTCTGAGAATGTTAACAATTCACTGTTCTAGGAATGTTTCATAGTCTAAAATAATAGCATTCTGGCAACATAAAAAAAGCTAACTTGCAGCTAAAAACGTTTTAAGAATAGTAGTGCATAATGTTCTAACAATGTTATAAAAAACATTTAAAAAAGGTTATTACCAAGCATTTTAAGAATGTTTTTAGAGAAAGTTATCCTACCTTTCAGAAGAACATTCTGGGAACCAAAATAAAACGTCCCGCTGAAAACGTTTTAAGAACAGTAGGGCATAATGTTCTAACAATGTTATCAAAAACATCTTAAGAAAGTTATCACCAAACATTTCAAGAATATGTTTAGAGAACGTTATCCTACCTTTCAGAAGAACATTCTGGGAACCAAAATAAAACGTCCCGCTGAAAACATTCCTAGAACAATGAATGGTAACATTTTCAGAATTTTTTCAGAACCAAAAGTGTCTAGCTGGGAACTCCCACATGCCACCGCAAACATGCAATATCTGTGTAGGAGCCATTTTATGGGTGTTGGTGGTGTAAAAATATCCATTACAATCTGCTTACATCTTATCATGAATTACGTGCTTGTTTGTTTTTCTATGGTGACATCAGATTTTTTAAAACATCCTTTTCAAACAAATGCAACAAGTTGTTTTTTTAAAGCGCTCTAGAAATAAATCTGACGATGACCATGACCGGGTTAATATTTGCCATCACAGGAACGTTTTATAATATAAGAATAACATTTTCAGAATGTTTCTTGGAGTATGTTCTTCATTTGTTATCATGTAACATTGAGGGAACGTTTTATAAAGAACATCTTTAATGTGTTACCCCAACAACGTCCAAAACACATCCTTAGAATGTTGCAGGCAAAACGTTCCACCTTTGTTAACATATCACATTAAAGGAACATTTTATAAAACACTTTCTGTCATCTCAGGCCTCAATAACATCCTGAAAACATTTTCAGAATGTTGCTTGGAGAATGTTCTTCATTTGTTATCATGTAACATTGAGGGAACGTTTTATAAAGAACATCTTTAATGTGTTACCCCAACAACGTCCAAAACACATCCTTAGAATGTTGCAGGCAAAACTTTCCACCTTTGTTAACATATCACATTAAAGGAACGTTTTATAAAAACACTTTCTGTCATCTCAGGCCTCAATAACATCCTCAAAACATCCTCTGAATGTTGTAGTTAAAACGTTATGTCTCAGTTAACCTTAAACCTTATAGGAACATTATTTGAAATAATAAACATCCTAAAAAGGTTCTTTCAACATCAGATTAAAACGTTTCTTTAAAACATTATTAGAACCTGTAGGTAATGTTAGCCAAAGTTGTGAGAACGTTCCCCGCTAGCTGGGCAGATGGGAGTGATGGTGAGGAGGATGAAGAGGAGGAGATGGACAACAGTGAGCCACTGGAGGACAGCGATGCCAATCTCTCAGAATCAGGTAACACTAGCTTCCTGGGTCCCTGACATTTCTAGACAAATGGATTTTAATCCAAGTTATTTTATGTTGATATTACGTTCTAGATGATGATTTGGAGGGATATGACAAGATGGTGTCAGGAAGGAGAGAGGCAGGAAGGGTGAGTTGTGTATCATTTGTCACTCTACAAAAGCATTAATCTAATCTTTTTATTTCATGTCTTCAGTGTTTTACTTTCTGCTTTGCTTCATATTTATTTTAGTGGAACAAGAGCAACGAAAAGGGCTCGACATCTCTGCACAGAGCGTGTATAGACGGTAACCTGAAGCAGGTCCAGTATCTGATGGAACAGGTGGGGAAAACAACATTTATCAAATGTGTTTTAAGTAGGGCTGCTCAATTAATCGTATTTTAATCGCAATTACGATTTTGGCTTGCAACGATTATGAAAACAACATAATCGAAATAAAATGATTATTTATTTATTTTAATTTTTAATTTTAATGTATTGGTTTTTCAGTTGAATTATACTTAAAGTTCAGGGTAATCAACTGTTAAAAACATACTGTTAACAATTTAAATAAATGGATGTTTTCAAAGTAAATGGATAATCGTTTTTAATAATCCTGATATCAATTATTGACCCAAATAATCGAGATTATGATTTTTGCCATAATCGAGCAGCCCATAGTTTTAATTGTTATTCTGCCTAATTTTCCACCAAATTATAATCTCGCCTAGGGCACCAAAATGTCTAGGGCCGGCCCTGTATACAGCAATAATGTACTGAACATAATGTGAAGTAATAAGAAATCCTTCTTGACCATACAGTACAATACCTTTTGGTTTCCATCATCCCTTCATATAGTGAAACGGGTATTAAATGTCATACCATGTGATGCTAGTTAGGTCTGAAAAAGTCTTGAATTTGCCCCTGCAGAAACCCTGTCACCGAAAGTGATTTGTATAGGCTATAGTGAAGTTACTTTACATTACCTAGCATTTAGCTGACGCTTCCAAAGCGACTTACAATAAGTGCAATAAACCATAAAGATTAAAACTAAGGACAACAACAGTGCTGACCATGGGCGTCGCCTGGGGTAGGCATCCGGGGCTTTAGCCCCGGATGTTTTTTCTTTAGCCCCGGACAAATTCTCCCTCAATAATATAATACATTAACCGTACTTTACCTAGAGGACGGCAGGATTGTAATTTCCCGTGTTCAGTGAATGCAACAGAGGCAAGACACCACCAGACCAATCAGAGAGTTGCATGGAAATAAACGTGTTTTATTGGCTGACAGGTACGTACCTCTCCTCTGTGACAGTGTTTGAACTTTAAACTTTCAGCCGCGGACGCATAGTTTCTGAAGATGGGCATTAGACATTTTTTTAAATAAAAAAGACGGCAATTCTCAAGTGGTGGCTCACTCAACAACCCCAGAGCCACCACCTGAGCCAGGTGAACAAGGTATGTAAATGTCAGTAAACTTACAAGTTATGTCAACATGTAAGCAAAGCATAAATGATAGCTACGTTGACGTTACTTTGAATCGCGCGGGTAAGCTAAACCGTTAGCAAGTAGCTATAGCTAGTAGCCAGATATATTAAATAAACACTTTGTCATTCAATCTAAATGTTGTGTTTTTTAGCGTTACCTGATGATTTCAAAGAAAGCTCTCTGGGAAATGTTGACTTACTGTCAGTGTTCGACATGAAGCTAGAAGCTACCTTACATTACACAGTTGATCCGGAGTCCTGTCAGTTAAAGTGTTTCATAGTTAGCTTAGCTAAGCATCAACCTAGCACTGAAATATATGGATGTTATGTGACAGTATTTCTGAGAAAAAGTCAGCTGAAATGGTGGCATAGTTAACACTGCTTTATGTGTCAACAGCATGTTTGAACGTATTTGCAGCAGTAAATGTGGCTGTCTGGCCACTGACGTTGCCATAACAACACCTGCATTTAAATGTGCAACCTCTTTTGTGACAGATTTTTGCAAGAAATTATAATTCTTCTGATTGATATTTCCTATTGACAGCTATTTTCTATGTGAACATTATGAGATGGACAGCCAGCTAACAAGCTTTGTATACAAATATTTCAGATCAAAGCTAATCCAGTGGGGCTCCTGAAAGGGGGAAGGGACACTATGCTCCCAAATATTAAGCCTTGACCCCCATCTTAAAATTGATATGATCAAAAAATGATCTGCATTGTTGGAGGCCTTTTTTCCTCATTATCATGTCAAATTGTACAGCTTTCCTTAGTGTTGAATGCAGAAAGATGACTATATTAGAGTATTAAGTGAAAATGACTATATTAAAGTGTTAAGTGAATATATTAAGTGAATTACTCAAACTGCATTTGTGTAGGAATGATTCTGTCCTATTGGCAGATAACTACTCTTAACAGTTATATCTACAAGAGGTTTCCAATGTAAATTTAACTATTTTCAATTGGTTAGTATTACATTTTGTGACAGTGTGGTGACACTCATTTTAATGAAGACACATTTGTGTATCTTGAAATTCATTTATTTGACAGAGCTGGAAACTGATTGACTTACATACTTGTTTGTGTTTACCTACACAGTCATCACAGATGAGCCAAACAGAGTAGAGGATGAAGAAAGGAGAACAGGAGAAAGGGACACACAAGAAGGAGATACAACAGACAAGAACGACCATGGAGACAACAATGAACAGGAACACCAGAACAGACAAGAGTCAATGGGTAACATGACTGATTTAGGGACTGCAGATACAGGGCCAAGGCAAGTGAGACATCACTGCTTTCCATCCAGCATGTTTGGCCAGCAAAAGAGATCATTTCAACCGCAAACAGCAAGAGATGAGGGATTATTATTTCCTCCTTCCATCCCTTTTTTCTGTTTAATCTGATTATTAACAACTTCTAATAATTTGACATAGTTTATGATTTAATTGGAAAATGAAGTGTTTTTAAATAATAAACCCGTTTCTGATTCTGATTCTTTGATTTCTTTTTGACATATGGGTGTTGAGAGATGTATCCATATCTCTTAATGTTGCTCTCAAAGTGCACAAGATTGATGCTTTTAACTTCAATATTTAAAAAAAAGTCTTCCTGGGGGACCCCAGAGGAGGTGAGTTCCCCCCAAAATAGCACTTTATCTCTGCTTATGTAACTCCGGTGTAGTGTCCCCTCTGCAACAGATCACTCAGAGCTGGTGATTACTTTCCTGCATTTCAATGGACAGCATATAAAAAGGACACGTGAGCTGCATTGCTTAAGAGATCTTCTCATGCTATCTCTTTTACAAAATAAGTGTCCAGTCAACAACAAAACATCAGTGATCGTATAGTGGTAGTATATTTTTCACAAGCAATGTGAAACATTAAACTTATACAAACTGGTGTACAAAACTCACATAGCTGCGTTGATCTCCTGGAGTGTCTCTACTCTTTCTTCTCCACATCTCTTGTCCACCATCAGAGATTGCAAACATTTCAGAAACAGCTAGAGGTAGGGGACAAACAACTTGTTCGCTGGGCATGTCAAAAACCTCCCTACTTTGATCAAGACTTTAGGGAGCCTTTAGCCCCTCTAGCAAAGGGACTGGAAAGCAAGCTTTGAAAATGCAGTACCATCTACATGCTGTCATGTTCCAGACACTGCTCTCAACCACTCAGGGCCTGCACACATACCTGCAGAAAGAAACAATTGACTTGGTGCAGGCAGTAGATTACAAAACAGCAATTGAGAACACACTGAAAAGTTACCGAAGTAACGAGAAAGCACATGAGGTCTATGACAAGACCAAGGCCCTGTGCAATGATCTTGATATTCCCGAAACTGTGACACAGAGGAAGAAGCGTAGAAACATGGAAGACTTTGTAGTCGAGGCATCATGTGGAGCAATGTGAAACATTAAACATAAATAAACTGGTGTATAAAACTCGCATACCTGCATTTCAATGGACAGCATCAAAGGACTCGTGAGCTGGGTTCTGGTGCTCAGATTAGCTATTGATGATCACGTTGATAAATCATATAAAACAAATAGCCAATCACACTAAAAACATGTTGCTGTGACTGTGAGCATTAAACAATTAACCATAAACTAAACAAACACAACAGTACGTTATTGTCCTTATAAAATAAAAACATACATTTTGTCCACCGAGATAATACAGGCACCTTACCCTCAAGAGATCCTCACGTGCTTTGAGAATCTCCCACAATCCATTGCCGTAACAAAGCTAATGCAGGCACACGTTTGTGACACCAGATGGCGCAATTGTGTATGTGCGTGTGGGGAGTCTTGCAGTAGAAAATTCGACTGTAGC
>NW_022989845.1:0-57298 GCF_902827175.1 Gymnodraco acuticeps
CAAAGACCATGAATCATACAATCCACTGGTATTATTAGCTTTAAACTTGGTCTATTCCTAGACTTATTCTTCCATTTTTAGGAAGAAAAACACATAATGCAACAACAGCAGAGGCAGAGGGAGAGCCTATAATAAGACAGAAAACAACGGAGTGATGGATTATCGGAGACACCCGAGAACGGTGACTTCCGTGACCGTGAGTTTGATTGTTTCCTTGAGTAAAAAAGGTTACAGGAAGAGAAGGGAGGGGGGAACCAAAAAGTACCCTTGAAGGGGAAATCAGTAGAGAAACCTTCCTCCATTTGTGCAGTTACATACGGCACAAAAATGCTCTCCAACTCTAAATTGTTATCCACATTAATGATGACCTAATTACTCTTGTAATAACTCAATCGAAACCAGTAGATGGATCATTCATCAGGGAAATCTAACTCGCACAAAGTCATAGAGCTCTGCTGACCCTGACATAAGCATTTTGCGCAACTGCTTCCATAGCCATGTTAAGACTAGGTTGGTACTATTGTAAATACACTGCTGTAATATTTATTGTCAGTTGGCAAAACCTACTCTCTGGGAAACACAGTAAATGTGCCTGTGAGCTAGATGTGTGTTCTTCACTGGGCTTCCTCATCCAAAACATCATAGATGCTCTTCAGTAGAAACTTGAGTGAGGATAAAGTCTGTAACAGCTGATAATGTTAAAGCAATGTTTTAGCTCATCTATGTTCATCATGTGAGCTGCCTTAGATGGCATAACTTTAACGTGGTCTTCTCTCACCATTATCAAAGCATTGTCTCAGCTGTTTTCAGGAGAAAGCTTTAAAGAATCACTTCCTGCTCAAATTTGGACTTAAACTTAAAGATAATTTATGCCAGTAAAGAAACATGAAAGAGCCAGATCAGATGTACCCACAACATGTGGCTCACTCCGCACATTTTGGGGAAAAACAGTCTAGCTTAGTCATTCAAATCTTTAGCTAAATGATTCACATGGTTTTACACCTTGCTAAATAACCAAAATGTACATATATATATGACTTTACCCTGAGCTTCTTTCCACCACAGTCAAATAGAAATTATGTGTGCTTCCTGAATGTATGGTGTTACCCCACTCTCCCCTATTTATTTACTTTTTGTTGGGTTATTCTTACAAAACAGTGTACAATAAATGCTCTATTGTTTTCTGGTGATGTAAAGACAGATGGATGTGTTAGCAGGCACCCAGATACCCATCCATCAAACTATTCCATGCTTCCCATTGACAGGAATGAAATATGTATGTGTGTGTGTGTGTGTGTGTGTGTGTGTGTGTGTGTGTGTGTGTGTGTGTGTGTGTGTGTGTGTGTGTGTGTGTGTGTGTGTGTGTGTGTGTGTGTGTGTGTGTGGTGTGTGTGTGTGTGTGTGTGTGTGTGTGTGTGTGGTGTGTGTGTGTGTGTGTGTGTGTGTGTGTGTGTGTGTGTGTGTGTGTGTGTGTGTGTGTGTGTGTGTGTGTGTGTGTGTGTGTGTGTGTGTGTGTGCCGTGCCTTGCTGTCTCTCCATCCGTCATTGGCCCAGGGTGGAGAAGAGACTACTCGGAGCCCAGAAAGCAGGGGTCAAGTCCAGGCTTACTAATACACCCACAGCCCCCCCACCCCCCCCTTCCTCCCCCTCCTCTCTCTCTCTCCATCACCCTCAGATGAGTGACGGAGGGGGTGGGAAGGTTGAGCAGGGCTGGTGGAGTTTACAGAGGAGGGGGAGGTGGTGCTGAATGGAATGGGTGAAGGAAGAGTTGATGAGAGGAGGAGGAGATGTATGAACAGTGAGAGAGCAATAAAGAAGCAGCAGAGGGGAGGATGGAAGGCTGGATGATTACTCTCTGTGAAAAGAGCAGATACATGCAGAGAGGCTGAGAGAGGAGGGCACAGAGATGTTGATGAGGGGTTTTAAATAATACCCTTTTTCACTGATATGACTTCAGTTCTGGTTTCCTGCTAGTGCTAGTTTGGATCACAGTTGGTTTTACTTTCAAACCACCTAACCAGTCTTGTTGCCAGTGCTGTTGTGAACCCTGAAATGTTGAGTACCCCAAGGTTTTATGTTATAAATGTATAGTATGGTCCCCAGCACATATAATCTGCCGGATGCTCATTAATGTTGGGCAATTTGAACAATAAGCATAAGTTGCATTAATTAACATTATAATAGACGACAATAGTTAAAATATGACTTGGCCGATTTGGACAGTTTTGAAGTGATTTTAAGGGTGATTGAGGATGCTGAATACATTTCTGACATTTTCTGGATCCAAATTGTCAGTTTGAACAGAACATGTTTGTACTCTCTGTGGACTGATGTTGATACATTTGGGTCGATAAGAGTTAGGGAGCTCTGGATCATTTGGATTGGACAGATTGCTTATTTATTTGAAATTGGAGTTAATCATTTTCATTTTGAGCTCTCTATGACTCTCAATGGTTGCAACATTGCTTATGGCAGTCAAAATACAGAGAGTATAAATATGGCCACTTTTTCGTTAAAACTTCGAATTTTGCCAAGTCATTTTTGTACTATTGTCAACATATTGTTATTATGCCATTAATGGTCCTTACATATGTTATGCAAATTGCGCAACATATGTCAGTTAGCATCCTGCAGTTTCTATGTGCTGGGGACCCTACTATACATTTCCAACATAAAACGTTGGGGTACTTCATGTCAATGTCTAGTAAATGTGGCTCTTTACTAACACATCACTTCTACTCCAACTTTATACTCCTCCCTGAAGTGATGTCTCTAATCGCATGCAACTGCAGTTCAGCTGCTGCTTGAAAGTAGTCATCAGCTGTCTGACGGTCACATCAGTTACATCCCCTGATGCATATTTCCCCAAAAAGGTATATATATATATATATTGACAATGTTTGGCAACATATTGTGAAATATCTCTTGTGTTATATGCATGATGTTAGCCTACCCACTGAAACCAGTCTGACTACACCAAAACAAGATTTAGAGCAAACAATGCTTAGTGTACGTGTGTTATTTAGTGTGTTTAATAGAAGAATGCGAACACAAATGGTATAAAACTCCACGTCACGGAACACTCACAGGGCGGTGATCTGGCGTATTAATTATTCACACATACTTTTAATGAATCATGGGGTGTTTTTCACTTCGATCTTCTGTTATAGAAATAAAACATTTAACTCATAAATAATATTATTTAAAACAAAAATACATATACTCGTCGTATCATTCAATGTGATGGAAAATTGTATTATTGTCCCTGGACCGGGTGTATCATTGTCTGGGCAGTTCAAGTGTTCAAGTGTTCTCTAAGTATCATGTGGTAAACATTTTTTCAAAATCTTATGGGGTATTCATTTTGTGTTCACTTAATATTGTTCTCACAAGAAGTGCTTTATATTGTTGCAGCTTAACAGGATGTCATCATGTTTAAATGCACCTGCTTTACTATGTCAGAAAATGTGAGGACTGTCAAAATATGTATCACCAGAGTATGATATTTCATTTATTTAATTTCCCTGTCCATTTTTATGTAAAGTAATCAGTGTTGATGATCTCCTTTAACAGCTGGCTACTGTAGTTATCAGACTTATCGGAAACAGTGTATTAAAAAATACATTTTGTGTATGTGTGTTCATAGAAATGAAGGATCATGTCACCCAGTGCAACAGTGTGCCCCATTGATGTGTATGTAATAGTTTTTGTACAACAATGGAACAAGAGTAATACGATAACAGATCTCAGAGTTTTAAAGACACACACATTCAATCTTGTTTTTGTTCAACATGGGATTTGTTGAACAAAAGAAAAATCAGGATTATCCCCAAAAACATATCCCACAAACAGACACAGTTTGAGACCCTAGAACCTGAAGCTACCGTGGTGAGTGGAGCAGTGATGTCACACTGTGGGACTCAGGGTGGTAGCAGGAAGTAGAACAGGAGAGTTAGTTAGTTGCTGAACCCTCTGTGGTTGGGTCATAGCAGAACGTGTTTGCTGACGCGCCTCCACACACGGGTAACAATGCCTGCTGAAGCACTTCTATAGCTTCACCTCACAGCGGGGGTCACAGAGGACCAGAGTGCACCCTGTCATAGGCTGCCATTAAATATCTCCATTACTACTCTTCAGCTTGACATGACATTAACCTACATTCATTGACATACATTTAAGCTTTCCAGGTAATTATACCTCACTAATGTAATGAAGACCTTTCTTATTGGACCAACTTGAGGAAAAAAAGGTTTTATCTCCGTTCCTGTCTGGGCCAAAGACAAAGAGTCAATACACTGCAGGTAAAGTTAACACACAGTTAAGACACTTTCAGTACGAGGTGTAATACATATTGCGATATTAACTCAAAGTTTTAGTCTTGCTTCCTAGATAATCCTAGATAATTAGAATTTGAAGGATAGACTGTTAAACTAAACATGTATAAATCCCAATAACTACATTGGTACTTCCTTACTTTTTGGTTCTTAGCAGTATCTTGGAACGGGAGCACAATGAAAATAGTTTATTTAAGCTCATCCTTTAAATCCTAGCTAAATCCTTTGGAATAAGTTACTCTAGTAATGGATGTGGGGGATGGAGCAAAAGCAGAAAAAGGTGATGAAGGCAGAAACATGGGTATATAAAATGGGTCGACAAGGAAAATACAGATGAGATAGAGAGGGTGGGGAAGATCAGAAGTTGTGTGTGTGTGTGTGTGTGTGTGTGTGTGTGTGTGTGTGTGTGTGTGTGTGTGTGTGTGTGTGTGTGTGTGTGTGTGTGTGTGTGTGTGTGTGTGTGTGTGTGTGTGTGTGTGTGTGTGAGACTGTGAGGTGCAGAATGATGGGTGCCAGGTGCCCCTCACAGTGGGTGGGGCCGTTCTCAGAGCACCACCTCTCTGGATGTCAGGGTGGCGTCGGCAATGGCCGGCACTGCGGCTCCAAGGTTCTGCTGGTATTTTTAACAAACACACACACACACACACACACACACACACACACACACACACACACACACACACACACACACACACACACACACACACACACACACACACAATCACCTCCTGTTTGGCCTGCAGGTCACTGACTCATCAGAGATGGACTCCTGCCTGATCTCCCTCAGAAGGGCCCTTGTGCCTTTTCTTCAACACAAACTGGAAAACTATGTTTTTATTTTTTACTGACAGCAGGATCCAGTATTAGCTACGACTATATTTCAGATGGATCCCCCCACTTTAAAATATTTTAATTCCAAAAAGCCAGTTGTATAAAGTAATTACTCAAGTAGTGTACTAATTACAATTTGTTGTTATTTGTACTTTACATGAGTATTTCCATGTTTTGCTACTTTGTACCCCACTACAATTAAGAGGTAAATCATGTACCTTTACTCCACTATTATTTAATCCCTTTAGTTACTTTACAGATATGGATGTATGATGTGAAATCTAATCAAGTGTTAAATCAGACTTTAGTTCCACCTGGAGTAAATCCACAAGCTACCCTGCAGTATACAAAGTCATTCAAACTAGCTGCACCTTCACCAGCTTTGAGAACACTTTCATGATCAATCATTATAAAACATATCAGATATATTATGCAGCCGTAACGCGCCGCAGACGGACCCGGTGGAATAGTGTCTCCTGTTTTGAAAAGGGTGATAACCCCAGGCTAACCTTTGACACCCCAATAGGAGAGACAAATCTCATGTGTGTGTGAGCAAATGGAAGTGCAAGACTGTTAATTATTGGAGAAAGATTTTGTGTTTCTATGTTTCTACGTTTCATGTTGTCTGTGGATGTTTAATTGCTCTTTTTGCTGCACTTTTAGTGTACAGTTTTGCTGCTGTGTTTATTGTGTTTATTGTATTTTATTACTCTGGCACAACAATTTCCTTCGGGATGAATAAAGTCTTATCTTATCTTAAGATTTACCGGTATAAAGATATCTTGGCTCACTTAAATTCTCCGTCTTGACAAAATGTCCTCCCTATCTTGGCTTGTCAAATCGACAGCAGTTTGACCCTGCATGAAATAGAATTATCCTCCCATATCTGCAATTAGCTCCCTGCTGGGAGGTTTGATGTATGTAAAGGTCCATCTAAAACTGCTTATGTCATGTGAAAACTTTGAATTGAAGAAATAGTCCAGGCAGCGTTCCTGACAGCTCAGCCATAATTTAATCGCATTGTCCAAGAACGTGTTCTAAAGGAACGACTCCTATAACAGGACTCCTATTTAAAGGAGTCCTGTTATACTTTTTGGAGTTTTCCCTTCCTGAACGTAGTGACATCACTATGTCTCATGCTTCTATTGGCTAGTGCTCAAACACATTATACGTGATAGCTCTAAGTGGTTGAGCAATCACAACAGAGCCGGCCAGCTAACCAATCAGAGCAGACTGGGCTCTGGTTTCAAACAGAGGGTGAAAAGAGGTGCTGCAGCACAGGCGGTATGATAAAAATAGAGAGCTTTTTGAACATTAAAGCATGAAGACATGTCCCAGTGACACTACATACCTGAACATCAGCAGGAGAGGACTCTTTAAAGTAGAGACACTACATACTGATATACACCTGAACATCAGCAGGAGAGGACTCTTTAAAGTAGAGACACTACATACTGATATACACCTGAACATCAGCAGGAGAGGACTCTTTAAAATAGAGACACTACATACTGATATACACCTGAACATCAGCAGGAGAGGACTCTTTAAAGTAGAGACACTACATACTGATATACACCTGAACATCAGCAGGAGAGGACTCTTTAAAGTATAGACACTATATACTGATATACACCTGAACATCAGCAGGAGAGGACTCTTTAAAGTAGAGACACTACATACTGATATACACCTGAACATCAGCAGGAGAGGACTCTTTAAAGTAGAGACTCTACATACTGATATACACCTGAACATCAGCAGGAGAGGACTCTTTAAAGTAGAGACACTACATACTGATATACACCTGAACATCAGCAGGAGAGGACTCTTTAAAGTAGAGACAATACTGATATACACCTGAACATCAGCAGGAGAGGACTCTTTGAAGTAGAGACACTACATACTGATATACACCTGAACATCAGCAGGAGAGGACTCTTTAAAGTAGAGACAATACATACTGAATATACACCTGAAACATCAGCAGGAGAGGGAACATCTTTAAAGTAGAGAACACTACAGTACTGGATGAAATATTACACACCTAGACGAACACAATTCAGCAGGGATGAGGACTCCATTTTTAAAAGTAGAGACACTAACATACTGAGATACACCTGACATCAGCAGGAGGAGGACTCTTTAAAGTATAGACACTACTATACTGATCTACACCTGAACATGCAGCAGGAAGAGGACTCTTTAAGTAGAGACACTACAATACTGCATATACACCTGACATCAGCAGGCGAGGACTCTTTAAAGTAGAGACATCTACCTAATTGATATACACCTGAAGCATCAGCAGGAGATGGACTCTTTGAACGTAGAGACACTACATACTCGATATACACCTGAACATCAAGCCGGATAGGACTCTTATAAAGGAGAGCACTACATACTGATATAACACACTGAACATCAGCAGGAGAGGACTCTTTAAAGTAGAGACACTACATACTGATATACACCTGAACATCAGCAGGAGAGGACTCTTTAAAGTAGAGACACTGCATACTGATATACACCTGAACATCAGCAGGAGAGGACTCTTTAAAGTAGAGACACTACATACTGATATACACCTGAACATCAGCAGGAGAGGACTCTTTAAGTAGAGACACTACATACTGATATACACCTGAACATCAGCAGGAGAGGACTCTTTAAAGTAGAGACACACATACTGATATCACCTGACATCAGCAGGAGAGGACTCTTTAAAGTAGAGACACTACATATTGATATACACCTTAACATCAGCAGGAGAGGACTCTTTAAAGTAGAGACACTACATACTGATATCCACCTGAACATCAGCAGGAGAGGACTCTTTAAAGTAGAGACACTACATACTGATATACACCTGAACATCAGCAGGAGAGGACTCTTTAAGTAGACACTACATACTGATATACACCTGAACATCAGCAGGAGAGGACTCTTTAAAGTAGAGACACTACATACTGATATACACCTGAACATCAGCAGGAGAGGACTCTTTAAAGTAGACACTACATACTGATATACACCTGAACATCAGCAGGAGAGGACTCTTTAAAGTAGAGACACTACTGATATATATCACGCAAAATGCACTTTTTTATGTCTTTTATACACACGGTGTGTCGGGGAACTCACACAGCGTCAGAAAATAAAACCCTTTCTCTTTTCCTCCGTACCCACATCTTTTAAAAACAGGCGGATACAGATTTGCTGCCGATATTACGTAATTTCGGATGGTGGACCCACAGAGAGTTGCTATCAGAAACAATGTCTGATGTGTTTTGGACCTAATATGGTATCTTCTTCACATTAGCAAGCCTCGCTAACACTCAGAGCTAACCTGTACTGAAGAGCACATGTGTTTAAAAAGCAGGAAATAAAAAAGGAACTCACCTTGTGGTAAACCTGCAAGAGAAAAATAATTTGAGCTCCATACTGTTTCAGAAATAATCCTTGATGTGCTTAAGAACAGGATGGCGTTTTGTTAACTTTATCTCCGGTAGAATTCTGATTAGGCATTAGCTCCGCCTCCTCTTTTATTTTTTTCAAGCTACTGTAAGGACCCAAAATCCGCGTTTCTCTAAACAGGGCTGGAATAGAGGGATATGAGGGACATCTAAAGTGCATGATCTGTTTGTACTTTGAGAAAAACACATGTTTTTATATTTTTTTATATATCTGAGACCCATAAATAATGCCTAAAAATAGTATCATTGGTGCACTTTAAAGTAGAGACACTACATAGGCTACTGATATACACCTGAACATCAGCAGGAGAGGACTCTTTAAAGTAGAGACACTACACACTGATATACACCTGAACATCAGCAGGAGAGGACTCTTTAAAGTAGAGACACTACATACTGATATACACCTGAACATCAGCAGGAGAGGACTCTTAAAGTAGAGACACTACATACTGATATACACCTGAACATCAGCAGGAGAGGGACTCTTTAAAGTAGAGACACTACATACTGATATACACCTGAAACATCAGCAGGAGAGGACTCTTTAAAGTAGAGACACTACATACTGACATACACCTGAACATCAGCAGGAGAGGACTCTTTAAGTAGAGACACTACATACTGATATACACCTGCACATCAGCAGTAGAGGACTCTTTAAAGTAGAGACACTACATACTGAAATACACCTGAACATCAGCAGGAGAGGACTCTTTAAAGTAGAGACACTACATACTGACATACACCTGAACATCAGCAGGAGAGGACTCTTTAAAGTATAGACATACATACTGATATACACCTGACATCAGCAGGAGAGGACTCTTTAAAGTAGAGACACTACATACTGATATACCAACCCACTCTCTTCAGTCTGCGTACAAATGACATGACTTTACACATTGGAAATGCGTGCAATAGATACGCAGAAGTCCGATTTTGCGTGCATATGATACGCTAACCATTCCCATTGAGTTCTGAGGCCGAGTTTTGCGTGCATATGATACACCAGGTTTCGTGCCTGCTCCACTTCTTTTTGTCCGGTCGGATCTTGGTAAACCGGAAGATGTGTTGTTCATAAAAAACATGTTCTTAACTCAATATACAAGCCACGACTATGTTTTTATTTTAAATCGTATAATGTCAGACTTTTTTTGCCGTCTGTGAGGAAAAGAAATGGGGCTCAGAGCCTCAGAATACTGAAATCTGTATTTTTTTTAATCTTTTTTTCCTTCTAATTTGTTATTATTTTCTAAATAACACAGTTATTTACTCAACAATAACACACAATTATCCTTGTTTTTATTTATTCGTTTAATTCTATAATCTCGGGCTTTTTAGCCAATCCGTCAGGAACTGCATTTCAAAATAAGTCCACCGGCAACAGACGTAGGCCTATAAGGGACATTTCGAGCATATATATACATTTTATTTATTGGGATAAACCCCTTGAGATGCACCATCTCGTTTTCAAGGGGGTCCCGACAATAGCAACAACTTACAGACATACATAGACAAAAAGCAAAACATGACACACAAGACAAACCACGTACAGTCTGTTAAGTAAAATTCAAGTAATACATACAATCATTACAATCATTAGAATTTGAGAGACAGTCGAGCAAATCAGTTTCATCAATAACAAGTGCAGACCTGTTGAAAGTGAGATGACAACGCATGTTTAAACATACCCAATGATGCAAGAGATCTAATAGCAGCAGGTAAAAGTATTCCAGTCAGTTGGGGCTTTGACCATGAACGCTCTTCTGCCAATCGATTTTTTTGCAGAGGGGACAGAGAAATAAATCTGGACAGTGTCTAACTTGATTATTTGGCGAGTAGGGTACAAAATACTGCTTTAAATAAGGGGGATAGTTAAGATAAATGCATTTAAATATCAGCTGAAGCCAATGCGTGTGTCTTCTTACATTTAAAGAAGGCCATTTAAGTTGGTTTATACATTGTGCAGTGATGTGTACGAAAAGGACAACCAAGAACAAATCTGCATAGTCTATTGTAGGCTATGTTGAGTGGAGCAAGATCTGATTTATGTGCATTTTGGTAGACAACATCACAATAGTCCATAATCGGAAGAATAAGTTGAGAAGCAATTCTCTTTCGGACACTGAGCATAAAACAATTGCGAGAGCGGTGTAAGACACCGATTCCGTAATTCACTTTTTGTATTACATGCTTTATATGTAGTTTAAATTAAGTTCAGAGTCTAGCCAAGATAAAGCTATCAACTTTATGCAGAGAAGTGCCATCCTTACATTTTATTACTACATTAGGTTTGGATTTGAGCTTAGAAAAACAGAAGTGGGCCCAGAGTTGATCCTTGGGGTACACCCTTTTGTTGGATCAACAGGTCAGACTGTTTTCCATTAACAACCACACATTGCTTTCTACTGTAAGGTACGAGTTAAACCATAACACTGTATTATTAGAAAGGCCAATGCCGTGAAGTTTTATCCAAGAGCAGAATATCGATCAAACGAAATCAAGGCTATTTTGTCAAGTCAATAAAATAGCACCTGTGAGTCACCATCATCTGCAGCAGAGTACAACCATTCGAAAATGTAAGTAGGGCAGTTGTTGTGGAGTGATTAGGCTGAAGCCAGATGAACCGGAGATAAAATATGATATACTATATATTAATAAGTATTGGAGAGAATGTGACAGTTGATTATAAATTATTTTCTCTGGACTTTGGAAATAGAACAGATTATAGAGATTGGTCTATAATTATTGGTATCAAGTAAATCACCACCTTTATGCAGTGGAATGAATGCGTGCACATTTCCAAATAGTCGGCAACTCACAGGTGGGACAAAGACAGGTTGAACAAATCAGCAAGTGGGTACATGAGAATATGTGATGTTATTTTATGAACCTTTTTCTATACCATTGAGTCCTGCACTGCCATCCACTTTTAATTCTGTGATAGCATTATGAACTTTGTGTGGTAGAATCTTCTTAAAAGAAAATAACTGTTGCAGTATGAGTTACTATTAGAAATACCAATCGACAAATAGGAAATAGTAGTGTGGAACATACATTAGGCGAAATGCTGATTAAATATTTGGGCAATGGATAATGGGTCATGAATTATTGTATCCAGCAGTTCTTATTTTATTAATAGAATGTTTAAACCTGATGTATTTAAATAGATTTCATTTTAGTCCAAAATTGCTTGGGATGCTTAAAGTCCGATGTGAGAGATTCTTATAGTAGTTGGATTTAGCATTTCGGGTTTTTGGTTTTACTCAGATTTCGAAGATGCCTGTATACTTCCCAATCGGCTATAGTTCTTGAATGACGATATATCGATCATGCTTTATCCCTTTCCCTAAAGAGACCTGATGAGTTCAGAATTGATCCAAGGGAGATGTTGACCTTTGACCTTAACCGTTCTCACAGGTGCATGTTTGGTTCATGACATCAGTGAGCTCTCTTATGCAGAAAATCCCAAGCATCTTGTACAAAAGGTATTAGTTGAAATCTGTCCCAATTAAGGGCAACAACATCATTAATAAATAAATCAACATTCAATTTTTTATTTGTCTGATTTTGACTAGTTTTGGAGGCAGTTTAATTAATTAGATTTTCCATACGCAATAAACAATTGAATGATCGCTGAAGCAATCAGACATGACACCAGATTTTAAGATTCTGTCAGGGTGTGACACCAGTATCCAGTCAAGCAGAGATTGGGTTCTAAGAGTGATACGAGTTGGCTCATTAATTAGCTGTTTAACATTTAGACTACTGAATCATTGCGATACACTACACACCCACTAATAATAATAATAATAATTTCAATTTATATAGCACCTTTCACGAAACCCAAGGACGCTTTGTATTCCACTGAACTGATTATCCAAGATCCTCAGCTAGAAGCTCGGTGATTGGATTGTTTAGCCGCAATGCACGTTGGGATATGGTGTTAATGCGATATGAAATCCGAAAAACATTTAAAAAAAAGAATATAATACTTAATTCCGAGTGTGCTTGCTTTTCTCTTTGAAAGTCATCACATAACGGCATTGTAATACACGGTTCAGCTGCATTAAATATTACACATCTGCCGTAATTATGTATTTATAGAGCCCTGATGAGAAGACTTCTAGACAAACTGGAAGAACTGCCACCGAAACTGAATATGTGACGTGGATCATAAATATATCAGCAATTAAACAAAATCTTCAATTTCTCTTCACACAATACGTCTCCTTGCAATATCAACATTAACTCGGCTGACTTTTATATTTGATTCAATTGGTACATAGGTTATATTTACACCATAACGGTGCAGCTTATAGAAAATAACTTGTAGTTTTTAAAGATATTACTGATTTGCTTTGAATATAAGAATGTAAATACTGAGTTGGAAGAATAATCAGGGGTTTTGGGTGATGGGAGACACATCTATGGAATCAGAATTTCAATAGCTTACCATTAAATGACGGATATGCCTTTCTGTCTGTGATTTTTTACAAATCAGATATTAATGTGTAGAAGTAAAACATGTGAAATAGTATAGCAATATCCTGTAAAATTATGTGAAAACATGAATAAAACTACACATCTTCAGATGTTATACATACATAACGGCCCGTCCACACACAGGCATGAAAAAAATCTTGAAAAATCTTGATGCTGGGCGTGTCTGAAGCTTGGCGATTTTTTTTGCGACCAACAACCAATCACATGAATCTCCCGCCCCCGACATACAAAGCAATAGCAATGGAATATGAGGAAATGAACTGCGGTCTGGCTCTCCCAGCTTGCACGCGGTTTGATTGGCTAGCGCTTGTACTGGCGGGATTTGCATAAACAGGATTTGATTGGCTGATGCCAGCTTCGAAAGCATCGGGAGCATCAAAAGTTGAACATTGCTCAACTTTTGTTGCTCACGATGCTTGCAAAGCCATGCTCCGCTCCCCACAATGCAGTTCGTGAAGATTAAAAATCTTCTACGTCACCCCCATTCAAGTGAATGGGCGAAGCTTTTGAAAGATTTTTTTCATGCCTGTGTGTGGACGGGCCGTAAGTGTCCCACACTAATAATACACATGCTGTGTGTACCTTGTGTGCACCGCCTAGTGGTTAAAGCATGTTATGAATGATCTTTGTTGAATAATGTTATATTTGATGAAAAAATATTAAGAGTACATACTTTCATCGGGGGAAAGTAGAAGGTCAATGATAGAAATATAGAATATAAAAAATCAAGAAGATACTATAAGTGATAAACAGTTTAGTGCCAGATGTACAAAGATATTAATATGAGGATGTACAAAACAGAAAAACCAACTTAACCTTTATTTAACATTAAAGAATACTTTAGGTTAAGGTCTCCTTTTGAATAAGAAAAAGCTTGGGGGTATCTATCTACAGATAAATATTAAGCCTGACAAAGTACTTAACGTCTATTATATTGCTTTCCAGCAATGTTAACTATGTTGAAGCACTTATTTTAACCGATATTGTACACATTAATTATACTCTTATGTATGTAGATAGAATAAGAAATGTGCAGAATATGGACAGTTTAATGGTGGAGGGTACACACATATTGATAGATGTCTTATAATGTACTGTTGAGGAACCTGTGACCCAAGTTTTTCATTCAATTTGCATAACTACACCGTAGTTGTGTATATGATATGTCAATACACCTTTGAAAATCTTGAAAGGGATGTGCAAAATAGCAATTATATACAGTTTTTAATTAACTATTAGTAGAGAATAATGAGTAATTAATATACTTTATAGGGAACTGCAGATAAATGTTTAGTGATTGTTGGCACTTGACAATCACCTTCCCTGAATTTTACTCAGGTGTAACTAAAGTCTGATTTAAGGGTTGTTTATATTTCACATCATTAATCAGAATCTGCAAAGTAACTAAAATAAATGTAGTGGAGTAAAAATACCAGGTTAACCTCTGAATTGTAGTAGAGTAGAATTACAAAGTAACAATGAGCTGTCATGTGGGTATATATTAATGCTGCGCATTATGGACACAAGCGATTTTCACCCATTTAGTAATTACATGTTTTACATTTGTACACACCAATGTGTTTCCTATCGCCTTAACCTCCAGGGGTGTAGGCCTACACAAGTTTAATACTGTCAACTTCTAATTCTGTGGGGAAAACGTCTATTAAAACTACAATTCCCAGTAGAGACGTGCCATAGAACAAGTTGCGAAACACAATAGCCAGCATGTGTAGTTCTGGGGGGGCGTTCGCGTCCAGTTTTGAATAGTCTGTCGTGGTTTCGTTCCATTTCAAAGAGCTTTGACGCTCGTCGTAACCTTGGCGCACTGTCACTCCAACATCCAATCCCAGAGCTTGAAGATTAATCACAGGGTTTGTCAACGGGACTGTAGTCCCAAACGATAGCTGGGGATTATGGGTAGGGTAGTGTCTTTGGCCATCCTAAACTCTGAAATGTTTTTCGGATTTCATATTGCATTAACACCATATCCCAACGTGCATTGCGGCTAAACAATCCAATCACCGAGCTTCTAGCTGAGGATCTTGGGTAATCAGTTCAGTGGGTGTGTGGTGTGTATCGCAATGATGCTCGAAATGTCCCTTATAGGCCTACGTCTGTTTCCGGTGACTTTATTTTGAAATTCAGTTCCCGACGGACGGTTAAAAGCCAGAGATTATAGAATTAAACGAATAAATAAAACAAGGATAATGTTTTATTGTTGAGTAAATTAACAGTGTTTATTTAGAAAATAATAACAAATTAGAAGGAAAAAAAGATTAAAAAATACAGATTTCAGTATTCTGAGGCTCTGAGCCCCATTTCTTTTCCTTACAGACTGCAAAAAAAAGTCCGTAATTATACGATTTAAAATAAAAACAATAGTCGTGGCTTGATATTGAGTAAGAACATGTTTGTAAGAACCACACAGCTTCCGGTCTACCAAGACCCGACTGGACAAAATAAGTGGTGCAGGCACGAAACCTGGTGTATCATATGCACGCAAAAACTCGGCCTCAGAACTCAATGGAATGGTTAGCATATCATATGCACGCAAAATTGGACTTCTGCGTATCTATTGCACGCATTTCCAATGTGTAAAGTCGTGTCATTTGTACGCAGACTGAAGAGAGTGGGTTGGATATACACCTGAACATGGAGCAGGAGAGGACTCTGGGGGGAGAGACTAGCTATTTGGATCCTGAGTCCTGTGTGCTTGGTGTTTATTATGGTTATGTTTCAGCACTCAGGGCACTCTTACAGGATTAGGTAAAGTTTGTGTTTGGGCCAAATATTTATTAGGTTTATTAGGTATTTAACTAAACAGAGTCATAAATACATTAATCATACACTGATATTGTCAACTAATAAAAAACATACTTTTTAGTCTGGAAACAGTATGGAGCTCAAATGCTTTTTCTCTCTTGTGGATTTACTACACGGTGGGTGAGTCACTTTTATATCCGGATTTTTTACACATAGGCCGTGTCTCAATTCAGGGGCTGCACCCTTCGGAGGACGCAGCCTACGCTGTCCACGGAGTACCCATCCCACGTAGACCGGGTAGGCTGGAACGAGCGGCCTACGAAATTAGATGGTCTAGCCTACGAAGCGCTTCGTATTTACGTCACGTGATACGCGCTGTTCGGTTGCGTTGCTCCAGCAGCCTGCTAGCAAATGAGCTTACAAGTTAACTCAGCTGAAAAGGATCCAGAAACGTTACTTTTAGTTTTGTACTTGAACTATTTTTTGGAGATCACCGACGGCGATGAAATAAAGAGGACCATGGCCAGGTAGATAAGATTAAGCTGTTCCTTTAGCCCACAGTAATGTTACATTAGTAAGTTAACAAGTACATTATATATAGCTGATGTAATTTAATCATATTATTTCATGTTTAAAATAAGTCTTAATACTAATAAAACAATATTAATATGTTTTTTTAAATAAACAAAAGCATGTTGTATAGATTGATTTTTAACAATATTACTTTTCTAATCTTAATAGTGGTTTATGACAGTTTATATTCTCCTTCTTCCCCTAAACCAGCCCAGATGATGTCCCTCTGACTCCAGGTCCAGCAGCTCCGTCCCCCCCTGCTCTGCTGAAATACACAATTAAACCATTTCTATGGCCTATGTTCTGTATTAATAAAATTAAACTGAACTTAAGACAGTTTAATGACCTAGAGATATCCTATTATTCCACTGCTTATGTACACTTTACCTAATCCTGTAAGTGTGGTTAAAACCTCAGTAAATGAAATAAACAATGTGTTTAACAATTACTATTTTAATTCAATGTTGTATTTTCATCTTATCACAAAGTAGAGGTAAGAATATATCCATCCTCTCTCTGCAGCTTCATGTCTTCTATTATTATAACTTTCATTAAGACAGAGGAAATCAATCATGTTATTTAACATCACTAGCAGTAAAACAAATATCAGCAAAAGTGTGTTTATCGAGTTGTTTATTTGTATTATATGTGCAGCAAGTATATAGAAGCAGCTGTTTGGGGATCAGACAGACCTCAAGCTATTCAATATCTATTAAAAGAAAGGACACAGAAAAAAGTAAGACAGTGCAAGATAAAATATAGATTAATATAAACAAACACAATTTAAATTAAGTAATATAATCTTAATTGTAGATTAAATCTAGAGAGTATTGCAAATAAATAAACTGTTAACAGCAATGTAATAAGTATATACAGTATATGCAAAAGGAGATGTTATATGGCACACAGATGAAATGTGTTCATTTGAAGTAAAGGTATGTAAGGCTGAAGTGACATCAGTGATGATCTCTACAGTTCTGCACTCATACGTCTGGAGGACGGCAGTAAGCAGAGGTCTGGGTGGATGATGTTCCAGATCGACGTTCTGTTTCTCCAGCACCACGGGGGTCCAGGTGGATGGCAGCTCTGTCCTCATGATTTGATTCAGATTAAGGGTCCTTCCCCCGGAGATCCATTTTTCCAGAATTGTCCTAATCACAGAGAAAAACAAGAGACAAAGAAAAAAGTGAATTAATCATATTAACACACAGAACAAACAATCCCCAAAAGATTATTTGAAATGATGTACTGTTTTGGTTTTTAAAAAACTAAAGAGATGAAGTGACAGTCACACGTGCGTCCCTTTGCAACAACAAAACTCCAGCAAAAGGCCGCTGTCCATTTGTGATTGTGTTATTATTATGGGATTAGGATAAATTAAATACGCTTTAACCTAAATAAAAGATGATCAAATCTGGTGGAAATATTTAAAATAGGCTTTTTTTTTAGCCCTACCTCAAAGCAGCATGAGCTGAATAAAAAAGTTGTAATGTTGTCCCAAAGTTTAATAAACAGTAAAACATTGGAACATGTCAGAGAAATAAATAAAGCTTAACAGCAGCTACACGTCAGGGTAGCATTTTATAAATCCCACCATACTGTAGGCTATACCGGTCTACATTTTTTCACTTTGGTCTATTTATAGATGTAATATGTATAATTTATCTATAACAGAGCCAAGATCTCTGTATGACTTTAGTAAACTTCTGAACTGATTTAAAGTGTAAAACAGCGGTGCAGCACGTCCAGCTAGCTAGTTAGCGTCACTAACGTCACGTATTTACCCGTATTATTTAACGAAAATGTACGTTTTAATGCCCCTTGGGTTTGATGTGTGGGACGTTAGTTATTTTAAAGTAAGTTAAAACCCAATACTCACATGTATTAGTGATTTCTCCGCTTGCTGCTGCTTTTAAATCCACTCTGCTGGGGAGACCGGACCACCATTTCATTTGAAAAAACAACTCACTCGCCCCCAGCGCGCATTGCATCCTGGGATATGGTAGACCATACTACTTTAAGTCCTACTTGTCGGAAAACCGAGACAACACTGAGTAAAATACTGTTGATTCCAAGCAAGACCTAAGTAAAACAAATCTGGCATTTAGCTCACAGCCTAACAAAGTTGCTTTAGAATACACCAAAGAGTTTTGGTTGGTTTGATTGTTTTAAATACAATTTGTTGGAAAGGTGTGTTATTGCGTGGGTCAAGAACAAAGAACACATTTGAATACACATGTACATTTTATTTATATGGGATTACAGTTGGTCTGATTTCTTCATGTTTCTTAGTTCCATCATGTCTTACGTCTTAATAATATTTGCAACCTATACGAACAATGTTCCACAGAGCACAGTTCCGTTAGGGCGGCTCTCTCCCTGCAGAACACAGGGCTGTGTATGGCCTTGTGTATATTCCCTGCTCCTCTTTCACTTTGAAGAAACATGAGTGGATTTAGGCTGTGATGCCAGCAGCCGGACAGACTCTGTGTTTGATCTCCTGGTGAAGCTCCAGTCGGGGAAATGTGCTCTGAACCTAAGCACTGCACTAAATAAGGATCATTACAGCCGTCGTAAAGCACTGATCGAGGAGTTCTCTCTCATCCCTCTCCATTATCTCCTCCTTCAGCTCCCCGATTGTTTTCTTTCACTCTGTCTGTCCCCTCCGCTGCTCCTTCTATCTCTGTACGGCTTGGACTCTCATACTTAAGTCAGACTCTGTGATTTTCCATCATGTCACCTTTTTACAAGCTCCAGACTTTAGCGTGATCACGACATTATTAGTTATTTAGAAGATAACTATTTATGTTGACATAAACATAAGATCACACAAAACTGTCATTATTTTCTTTATTTACTGTAAATCACCAGGAAAAGCGCAATACTAATACCATGTCTTTTTTATTATTATTATTATAAAAAGGTATATACAGTGGGGCAAAAAAGTATTTAGTCAGCCACCAATTGTGCAAGTTCTCCCACTTAAAAAGATGAGCGAGGCCTGTAATTTTCATCCTAGGTGCACTTCAACTATGAGAGCCAGAATGGGGGGAAAGAATCCAGGAAATCACATTGTAGGCTTTTTAATGAATTAATTGGTAAATTCCTCGGTAAAATAAGTATTTGGTCACCTACAAACAAACAAGATGTCTGGCTCTCACAGACCTGTAACTTCTTCTTTAAGAGCCTCCTCTGTCCTCCACTCGTTAACTGTATTAATGGCACCTGTTTGAACTAGTTATCAGTATAAAAGACACCTGTCTTCAACCTCAAACAGTCACACTCCAAACTCCACTATGGCCAAGACCAAAGAGCTGTCAAAGGACACCAGAAACAAAATTGTAGACCTGCACCAGGCTGGGAAGACTGAATCTGCAATAGGTAAGCAGCTTGGTGTGAAGAAATCAACTGTGGGAGCAATTATTAGAAAATGGAAGACATAAAAGACCACTGATAATCTCCCTCGATCTGGGGCTCCACGCAAGATCTCACCCCGTGGGGTCAAAATGATCACAAGAACGGTGAGCAAAAATCCCAGAACCACACGGGGGGACCTAGTCAATGACCTGCAGACAGCTGGGACCAAAGTAACAAAGGCTACCATCAGTAACACACTACGTCGCCAGGGACTCAAATCCTGCAGTGCCAGACGTGTCCCCCTGCTTAAGCCAGTACATGTCCAGGCCCGTCTGAAGTTTGCTAGAGCATTTAGATGATCCAGAAGAGGATTGGGAGAATGTCATATGGTCAGATGAAACCAAAATAGAACTTTTTTGGTAAAAACTCAACTAGACGTGTTTGGAGGGGAAAGAATGCTGAGTTGCATCCAAAGAACACCATACCTACTGTGAAACATGGGGGTGGAAACATCATGCTTTGGGGCTGTTTTTCTGCAAAGGGACCAGGACGACTGATCCGTGTAAAGGAAAGAATAAATGGGGCCATGTATCGTGAGATTTTGAGTGACAACCTCCTTCCATCAGCAAGGGCATTAAAGATGAAACGTGGCTGGGTCTTTCAGCATGACAATGATCCCAAACACACCGCCCGGGCAATGAAGGAGTGGCTTCGTAAGAAGCATTTCAAGGTCCTGGAGTGGCCTAGCCAGTCTCCAGATCTCAGCCCCATAGAACATCTTTGGAGGGAGTTGAAAGTCCGTGTTGCCCAGCGACAGCCCCAAAACATCACTGCTCTAGAGGAGATCTGCATGGAGGAATGGGCCAAAATACCAGCAACAGTGTGTGAAAACCTTGTGAAGACTTACATAAAACGTTTGACCTCTGTCATTGCCAACAAAGGGTATATAACAAAGTATTGAGATGAACTTTTGTTATTGACCAAATACTTATTTTCCACCATAATTTTCAAATAAATTATTTAAAAATCAGACGATGTGATTTTCTGGATTGTTTTCTTCTCATTCTGTCTCTCATAGTTGAGGTATACCTAGGATGAAAATTACAGGCCTCTCTCATCTTTTTAAGTGGAAGAACTTGCACAATTGGTGGCTGACTAAATACTTTTTTGCCCCACTGTAAGTCAGTATTCTTAGCATATATAAATGGTTAAAGTATTCCTACCTGCTTTCTAACAGGACCAACTGAAAAAAAAAGAAGTTTTTTGTTGAAAAGGATGCTTTTGTATTTCCTGACAAACTGTATCGATAATTCGATCAATAACAAAAAAGACATCAATATCATCTTGTGTGTATCAATATATCAGGAACTGGTAACCTTCCCAATAAAGTAATGTTAATTTGTAATATTGATTACATATTAATGAGGTTAAATTGTTAACATAGGTTCAGGAGTATGGCCACGCCTAAAACTCCGCCTCGAACCACGGGTACCCCTATTTATATCCGGCAAAACTTCCCGCCACTGCTTGTCTCCATCCTTTCAAGGACTGACAGCCAGACCGTGATTCACGCCGCGCGTCGTCACGGTTCAAACAAGCTAAACGCTACCACCAGAACATTCAACTCACCATGGATCCCAAACTGCTGATCAAATCACCGGAGTCAGATGAAGATCTCTTCGACATCGGCTACCCGCCATCCACGGTTCAGCAGTCAGATCTAAGCCAAGCATCCGAACGGAGCCACGTGCGCTCGGCAATCAGGCTGCAGCCACACAAGGACAAAAACGGCCGTTTGCGTTACTGTTTAGTGTCATATAGACCATTCGGCCACACAAGGACGACCGCATACGGCACTAAACGACTGAGGAAACGATAACGGGTCCCAAGGTGGATAGAACGGCATACGCAACGCTCTGGGGGGTCAAACAGCTCCGTGTGTGCGCCCTATACGATCATTTTCTGATAATGATTGCGCAATAGCCCCGCCTCTCCCCACCTCTGCTGCTCACCTCCGTGTACCCCGCGCCATTGCTGATGTGTTTCGCCACCAACAACAACAACAATGGCGGATCGCAGAGTTGCTATCGTGCTCCGGACGCTACTGACCATGCTACAGTTCTTTGTGCAACATCTACAGCAGACTTACACATCCGGGGGGGATCTTACTCGCTGCTTTTGTGGATATGTAATGCAGCTTCAGCGATCATTTTTCTGATAATGATTGCGCAATAGCCCCGCCTCTCTCCACCTCTGCTGCTCACCCCAGCGTCAAAGTAAACTGCACACTGAATTCAGATTATTTATCTTTCTCTCGATATGGACATAAACGCGAGTAAAGTCTAATCTGACAGGACAGAGACACCTCTCAAACTACCTAACCTAGTTATAAATATGTTTATTTTTTACTGTCGGCCGGGTCACTCATTACTGGATCAGCTGCTGCATGAGACAGACACTGACGCTGTCCGAAGAGAGGGAGGAAAAAGAGAGGCTCCGTGTATTTTATTATTATATTATATAGATTCGTTATTCATTTGTTTTAAAGCTCAATAAATAACAAAGAAGACATTTGACCGGCACTTTTATAATTTTGTCGGAAGATTTCAACTTTAATACACATTGACTGGCAAACAACTCTGCCCGGTTCCCTTGGCTCCCACCGCGGAGAATAAACAGAAGGGCAACCATGACAACCATGCTTCTTCGCTGCTTTTGTGGAGGAAGTTACAGCGCCACGTACAGGCTCCTGCATATGTACTGCAGCTTCTCCAGCGGTTGGAGCTAAACGGAGCGGTCTCGTGTGGGCAGACACTATCCAGATAACTATTGCGTGTGGACGGAAGCTTGTTTGCGTTTGCGTTAATCCTATGCGTTTAGCCGTTTTCGTCCTCGTGTGGCCGGGGTCTCAGTGTCCCACACACCAGCTGCCACCGCTCCCACTCACGCTCCCCCAACGACATACCTCCAACTCCAGACAGGTCCCAGGCTTCGTCTACTCCGCCAGCGAGGGCAAACAACCGGGGCCACAACAGGCACAGCCAGCTCCAATCTCCCCACCAACGGCAGCCTGCCTCATTAGCAGCCCCCGGCCATTAGCAGCCCCCGGCCACTCGCAGCGGCGCACTCGACACACCTCTCGGCGCGCGCACCACGGGTCGTGACGTCACAGGCTTCCGTCCTCCTCCACGGACACAGCCCGACTCACCAGCACCCCCTGGTGGGGGCCAGGTCGTATTGCCCTCTGTGCCTGCTCTCTCTGTGTCTGACATGTCGCAGCTCATGTCAACCTTTCTCTCATCCCTGTGCTCACAGGCTTCACAAAATCCCCTTGCACATACATCCCTTCATCCCTCCATCCCTTCCTCTTCTCTACCTTCAGCAGTCCACAGCAACTCAGCTTCTGCTTAACTTCCTCCTTTAGCAGCTAACCCCGTAGCAACAGCGCCTCACCCAGTAACCCAAGGGGCCATGCTACATGCTAACCCATTAGCCGACTCTTACCCAGTACCTTCTTTTCCAACTGGTCTATCCTTTCCCCCTCCCCCCATCCCTTCCCCAACACCCAAATGTTTTTCCTCCCTGTTCAACCAGCTACGCTCTAGCCACAGCAACACCACCCATCCAGCCAGCCTCCTCAGTCTATCGCCCTTCCGCCGTGTCCCCCATCTTGCGCCAGCAGATTATCCTAGGTAACTGTAGACTTAGCTCAGCTACTACAGCCATCAATCATCGACACTAGCCAGCCAAGGGAAATGCAGACCAACTTCGGTTTAGTCCAGCTGCGAAATCCATCACCTCTGAGGTCTGAGGACTTAACCCCCGCAGAGTTCGCCCTAGCTTTTCCCTTTACCGCGACGTCATCTGCTCAGTCTATCCCACACGCAGAACCGAGTTAGACGAGTACCTCCTCATAGAGATCGACATGGCCTTACGCTTCGGAGGCTCAGGTTTTTACACCTACCACGTCCACTTTGCTAGCCAACCCGCCGGCCGCATCAAGCAGTTCAACCAGGGAACATACTGGGGCGCTCTGGACTCCGAGCTTTACTGCCGCATCTTTGCAGCACGCGCATCCTGTGGTGTCTAGACAGTTGTGTTAAGTTAATTTATTTAGTTCAGTCCTTTTGTCTTTTGCCTTGTCTTGTGATTTCCTGTTTTATTTTGTAGTAACCTTTCCCTCTCGTTTCAGAGCATTCCTGCCCTGGTGTGTTTTTCCCACCAGTGTGATTGTCAGCCCCTCCCTTAATTGTTGCCACCTGTGTCCCCTTACCTAGTATGTATATATAGTCTGCGTCTCCCTTTGTCTTGTGTCAGTTCGTCTTGTCTCGTCAAGCCTGCCAGTCATCCCTTGATCGTGTGAAGTATATTTTTGATAGTCATGTAGATGTTTTTTGGTTTAGAGTTTTTGATCCTCCAAGTGAGCGTTTTGTATTTGACCTTAATTAAAAGACCTTGTTAATTCTAATCTGTTTCTGGTGTTGTGCATTTGGGTCCTGAGCCTCGTGACATTCTTAACAGTACGAACTGACCAAAGAATGGACCCAGCCGACCCAGACAGGTTCAGAGCAGCTCTGCGCTCACAAGGCACGCTTTTGTCTCAGCATGACGATCAGCTGAAATCAATTGACCAGGGAGTGAGAGAATTGAGTGGTCGTCAAGAAAGCTTCCAAACATCTGTGAACAGCCAAGTAAACCACCTGGCAGATCAGCTTGTTCGTGTCCTTGCCCACCTGGAAGCTGGATCTCAAACTGTTTTCGCGGCTGCACCCCTGCCTGAGGCTGTGATTCAAGGACCTACTTCTTCTTCATGCTCTCGTCTCGCATCTCCAGAGAAATTCTCCGGTGACTCAGGTGACTGTCGTCCTTTTTTAGTCCAATGCGACCTGCATTATCAACATCAGCCTTCTGCTTTTCGAACAGACCAGTCTAGAATAGCTTTCATGATAACACACTTGACTGGTAGAGCAGCAGCGTGGGCTACAGCAGAATGGGCTAGAGACTCTCCCCTTTGCAGATCACTCGGACTGTTTACTGATTCCCTTAAAAAGATTTTTGATCGTACAGCGCCAGGGAGAGAAGTGGCTAAAGCTCTAGTTCAACTCAAGCAAAGAAATCAAAGAGTGTCTGATTATGCCATAGAGTTTAGGACAATAGCAGCAGACAGTGGCTGGAATGATCTGGCTTTGCTGGACGCCTTTGTAAATGGACTTTCAGGCCTTGTCAAAGATCACTTAGTCCCATTAGATCTTCCAGAAGATTTAGACTCTGTGATTGCTCTGGCTATACGAATAGATAATAGGCTCTGGGATAGACAAAAAGAAAGAGAACATCCTGCAGTTCGTTCACCAAGCTCCAGGGGGCCTCCTCGTGGCATCCGGATGAGGGAGGATTCGTTTCCAGGGGTCTGGATCAAGCCTCCTTTGACAACGCCATCCACCACATCAGAGGAACCCATGCAACTTGGCCGAGCAAGACTTTCACTGGAGGAGCGGGAACGGCGCCTCCGCCAGGGCCTGTGTTTCTACTGCGGGCATTGTGGACACCTGATGGCCGCTTGCTCACTAAAAGACGGGGCTCCCCAGGCAAGAGGAGGGCGCTGGTGAGCCGACTAACTTCTGACTACTCTCCTCGTACGCTGACTCCTATCCAAGTAAAATTAGGTAAGAAAACCTTAACACAGAATGTTCTCATTGATTCAGGAGCAGACGAAAGTTTTATGGACTGGAATTGTGCCAAAAGCTTGAACATTGTCACCATGCCCTTAGCTCAACCTTTAAATGCCAGTGCCCTTGATGGAAGATTATTGTTTCAAGTCACTCACCACACAGAACCCGTCCAGGTTATCATAAATCACAACCACACAGAATTCATGACATTCCATTTATTCGACTCCTCACAACACCCTATGATTTTAGGCTTCCCATGGTTGAAAAGACATAACCCTCACATTGACTGGCGTTCTGGTAGGGTGAAGGGTTGGGGAAGAGAATGTAATCATACATGTTTGGTTTCACCAGGAGAAGTTGAAGGGCTGTCTGTAGGAAGGGTTACTTCAGGTAGTGAGGTGGAGACGAAGGAAGTAACTCATGACCATGCCTCTGACTTACCAGACCTGCCCAATGTTCCCTCCTGTTACCACAACCTGAGGGAGGTTTTCAGTAAGACTCGGGCCTCTACGTTGCCTCCTCATCGACCTTATGACTGTGCAATTGACTTACTACCGGGTGCCCCCATTCCCAAGGGACGTCTATACTCAATTTCTGGTCCTGAAAGACAATCTATGACGGATTACATTGACTCATCTCTGAAGGCGGGCCTCATTTGTCCATCGTCATCTCCTGCTGGCGCCGGATTTTTTCTTCGTGGGTAAAAAAGACGGATCCCTCCGACCCTGCATAGACTACTCTCCACTGAATGATATAACGGTAAAAAACAGGTACCCTCTCCCCCTCATTTCCACTGCTTTTGAACTGTTAAAAGGAGCTAAGATCTTCACTAAACTTGACTTGAGGAATGCCTATCACTTGGTCAGGATAAGGGAGGGGGACGAATGGAAGACTGGATTCAATACCCCCAGTGGCCACTATGAATACTTAGTAATGCCATTTGGGCTAACTAATGCTCCTGCTGTATTTCAGGCTCTTGTGAATGACGTGCTCAGACAATATTTGAATCATTTTTGTGTTTGTCTACCTGGATGATATATTGATATTCTCTCCTGATGAAGAGTCCCATGTTCAGCATGTCCGCCAGGTCCTCCAAGGCCTTCTGGAAAACCAACTATTCGTGAAGGCGGAGAAATGTGAATTTCACAAGACCACTGTCTCATTCCTGGGCTTCATCATTGCTCCGGACCAGGTCAAGATGGATCCAAGCAAGGTCAGTGCTGTCGCAAATTGGCCCACACCCACCAACAGGAAGAAGGTACAGCAATTTCTCGGTTTTGCTAACTTCTACAGACGTTTCATAAGACATTTTAGCTCCATAGCTGCACCTCTCCACTCACTCACCTCAACCCATGTTCAGTTTTTGTGGACTCTACAGGCCGACAAAGCTTTCCAGGAATTGAAAAGACGGTTTACCTCTGCTCCTGTTCTCATCACTCCTGATTCACTACGGCAGTTTGTGGTGGAGGTGGATGCTTCCAATGATGGAGTTGGGGCTGTGTTGTCACAACGTTCAGCCAAGGACAGCAAACTTCACCCATGTGCTTTTCTGTCACGTAAGTTAACACCTGCTGAACGCAACTATGATGTAGGCAACAGAGAACTTTTGGCAGTCAAAACAGCGCTTGAGGAATGGAGACACTTTCTGGAGGGGTCAGAGCAACCATTAATAGTCTGGACGGATCATAAAAATCTTGAGTACATCCGAAAAGCTAAGAGACTGAACTCACGTCAGGCAAGATGGGCTTTGTTCTTCACTCGTTTTAACTTTTCCTTGTCATTTAGACCCGGTTCACAAAATGTCAAGCCAGATGCACTCTCTCGTGTTTTTGATCCTGAACCCTCGGCAAAGGAACCAAAGCACATCCTTCCACTAAACTGTGTGGTTGGAGCGGTAACTTGGCCAATAGAAACAGAGGTGAAACGAGCTAACGGTGAGAGCCCGACACCTAGGGGTTGCCCCCCAAATAGGTTGTTTGTTCCTCAAACTGTGCATCCTAAGGTCATTCAATGGGCTCACACCTCGCTGCTCACCTGCCATCCTGGGGTAAAAAAAACCATGTACGTCATCAAGCAACGGTTCTGGTGGACATCTATGGAGAAGGATGTCAAGGAGTATGTGGCCGCCTGCACCATCTGCGCCAGGAATAAGACCTCTTCCAGGCCCCAGATGGGTCTGCTCAGGCCGCTGCCTATCCCCAGTCGGCCCTGGTCCGACATCTCAGTGGATTTTGTCACCGGACTGCCAGAATCCAAAGGTAACACCACCGTCCTCACGGTGGTGGATAGATTCTCTAAAATGACACATTTTATTGCTTTGCCTAAACTGCCATCGGCCAAAGAAACGGCTGAAGTGTTGTTGCACCATGTTTGTCGTCTCCACGGTTTTCCCAAGGACATCGTGTCAGACCGGGGGTCCTCAGTTTGTCTCCCGTTTCTGGAGGGAGTTTTTGCAGCCTCATCGGGGCCTCTGTCAGCCTCTCTTCCGGTTACCATCCCCAATCAAATGGACAAACGGAGAGACTGAATCAAGAACTGGAAACCTGCCTCCGGTGCCTGGTGTCCCAAAACCCAGCTTCTTGGAGTAAACACCTCACGTGGGTAGAATACGCCCACAACTCATTGCCTACCTCTGCCACCGGATTGACCCCGTTCCAGTGCGTCTACGGTTACCAACCTCCCATGTTCTCAGAGACAGAGAAAGAAGTCATGGTTCCCTCGGCACACGCACTGGTCAGGCGCTGTCATGGCATTTGGGCTTCAGCATGTCGGGTCCTCCTTAGGACTTCGGCCCGCATGAAAAAAGCGGCTGATCGGCATCGCCGTCCTGCACCTGTGTACAGACCGGGTCAGAAAGTGTGGCTATCCACCAGAGACTTGCCCCTGAACGTAGTCTCTAGGAAGCTGGCACCAAGATTTGTAGGCCCATTCACTGTGGAAAAGTGTATTAACCCTGTGTCTGTTCGTTTGCGCCTGCCTAGATCACTCAGAGTCCATCCAACATTCCACGTAAGCAAACTCAAGCCGGTCAAGGAAAGCAAAATGGTTCCCGCTTCCAAGCCCCCCCCTCCTCCCAGGCTCATTGATGGAGGTCTGGTCTACACTGTCAAGCGTCTGCTGAAGGTCAGAAAACGAGGAAGGGGTCAGCAGTTTTTAGTGGACTGGGAGGGTTATGGACCGGAAGAGCGGGAATGGATCCCGTCTAGCTTCATCGTGGACCAGAACCTGATAAAGGATTTTTACAAAAGCCATCCTGAACTCGCTGGGGCCGTCCGGAGCCGTCCGTAAAGGAGGGGGTACTGTGGTGTCTAGACAGTTGTGTTAAGTTAATTTATTTAGTTTCAGTCCTTTTGTCTTTTGCCTTGTCTTGTGATTTCCTGTTTTATTTTGTAGTAACCTTTCCCTCTCGTTTCAGAGCATTCCTGCCCTGGTGTGTTTTTCCCACCAGTGTGATTGTCAGCCCCTCCCTTAATTGTTGCCACCTGTGTCCCCTTACCTAGTGTGTATATATAGTCTGCGTCTCCCTTTGTCTTGTGTCAGTTCGTCTTGTCTCGTCAAGCCTGCCAGTCATCCCTTGATCGTGTGAAGTATATTTTTGATAGTCATGTAGATGTTTTTTGGTTTAGAGTTTTTGATCCTCCAAGTGAGCGTTTTGTATTTGACCTTAATTAAAAGACCTTGTTAATTCTAATCTGTTTCTGGTGTTGTGCATTTGGGTCCTGAGCCTCGTGACATTCTTAACACATCCCTCTCTTGCCAATTATGCGGAGCCCCCTCCCACCCGGCCTCAGCATGCTCAGTCAGCGCCCCACCACCCGAGCCACCTCGCTCACTCCCCTTTCCATCAAGAGGCAACGCCTCAGCCTTCAACCTTCTGTCACCTGCCGCACCCCCACCTTCCATCATCCCTAGGCCCACAAACGAACGTTCAATGACCTAGGCTGCTCTCTTTCTAGCTGCCGCCTCATGCACATCCGCTCTTTCTGCGGCGGCGCTCATGCCAGGAGCACCTGCCATCACAACCCAACTACACCAGCAGATTGACTAGCACAGCACCTCAGCACACCCGTCAAGGTAAGCAACTTAGCTACCGCCTCAGTAAATCATCCAGATAGACAGTTTGTTCACTTTCTCACCAATGGCTCACCCATGGTTTCCACCCAGGCATAGCAATACTGCCTGGCACATTTCACATCTGCCACAACCTTCAGTCCGTTTTAACAGAACCTCACACCGTCGACACCTTACTGGCCAAAGAAGTCAAAGAAGGATTCATGATAGGCCATTCGATAGTGCCCCCTTTCCGTGTTCCGCATCAGTCCAATAGGCATAGCTACTAGGAAATACTCCGGGAAAAGAGGCTCATAATAGACCTGTCTTCTCCACACGGCTCAGCCATCCCGAGCATTAACAGCGTCATTCTAAGCCCAGACTTTTCGATGCAATACGCAAACATCGACCACGCTATCACCCTCATCCACTCAGCAGGCCCGGAGCATGGCTCTCTAAGGCTGACATCACCAGTGCACTCAAGATCTTGCCTATTCACCCAGACTTCTGGCGTTTCTTCGGAGTGTACTGAAAGGGAGCCTATTACTTCTCAGTACGCTTCACATTCGGCTGCAGAAGCAGTCCCAAAATATTTGATTCCCTTTCAGAAGCTCTGTGCCGGATCTTGACAAACAACCACAGACTCCCCTATGTGCTCCATCTTCTCGACATCTTTCTCACCATCACTCCACCATCCTCACCCCCCTGCCACGGGCTGAGCACACTCATACAATCATTTCAGACCTTGGCATTCCTCTGTCTGAAGAGTCCATTGAGTTTCTAGGCATCACCCCGGTCTCAATGTCTTTCCAGGCTGCTATACCCTCAGAGAAAGTACAGCGCATCACTCTCCTCTTGTCAAACTACTTACAGGCAGACGGATGCACGAAACGGCAGCTGTTAGCCCTCCTCGGAAAACGACTCTCTCATATTCACACTCCGAAGGAGTAAAACGGATCAGCTGGGAATTTCTTTCCCCATCCACATCTTCCGCCTGAACTCGTATCCCAGCCCATACGAGCCACTAACTAAATACCTCAGCGCAAGGTACGATGCACACGCAACGCCTCAACACCCACTCTTTCTCACCGAAACAGGGAAATAGCCACACGTTTCTGGTTCCAGAAACACTTCCACAATGTCTTGCTTATTTTGGGGATATGCTCAGAACACTATTCGAGCCATTCCTTCCGCATTGGCGCAGCGTCCACAGCAGCTAGACCGGGCATCTCTTATCCAACCATCTAGGCCCTTGGCCGCTCGTCATCCCAAGCGTACCACACTTACATCCGCAACAATGTCAATGATCTCAGACAGGCACACGCTCAACTCTGTTCCATTTAATCAGACTATTTTGGGGGCCCGTAATCAGCCCACGCAGATCATGCCGGAGACGGAACCCCTACTCTGAGTCTCCCACTGCACGGACCACAGCTCGTCCTCCCAGAACATCCCTTCACCCCCTTCATACCATTCACATGTTACTTCAATAAACTTACAAACATCACACTGTTTTGGCGTGTTTCCTGCTAGTGAAATGAGGTTAAATTGTTAACATAGGTTCAGGAGCATGGCCACGCCTAAAACTCCGCCTCGAACCACGGCCAACCCTATTTATATCCGGCAAAACTTCTGGCCACTGCTTGTCTCCATCCTTTCAACCCACCCTCCCTCTCCTTTCTACCCATACAGTTCCCCTTCCGACTCACACCGAGCGATACATCCATCCATGCCTTCTTCCCTCCCTCACCTCAACATCCCTCCATCCCTCCATCCCTCATCCCTACATCCCTCCATCCCTCCATCCCTCCATCCCTCATCCCTTCATCCCTTATCCCTACATCCCCTGCCCGTCAACATTTATATTTAAACTGTGCATATTTATATACTGTGTATACTAACATTTTAATTCCAGGTGTCATCTGGGGGCCCGTAATCAGCCCACGCAGATCATGCCGGAAACGGAACCCCCACTCTGAGTCTCCCACTGCATGGACCACAGCTCGTCCTCCCAGAACATCCCTTCACCCCCTTCATACCATTCACATGTTACTTCAATAAACGTACAAACATCACACTGTTTTGGCGTGGTTCCTGCTAGTGAACTTATATGACATGAGCAAAGGCCTGCTGGCAGGTGCCTACAATAAAGAGTAAATATTACTCATTTATAAGTAAATAGTTGTATTAAGAAATGGTGTTACACTTTATTTTATTTCTTAAAGTGAATGTTACATGTTCAATTTAAGTAATCTTTACCTAAAACTTTGGGTTAAATCTACTCAAAAGATGTGAGTGCAAATTGTTGTTGAGTAGATCCTAGGTTGTTTTTTACACACTGAAAAAACTAAAACATTGACTTTAATTCAATGTAAAATATTATATTTCACATAACTGTATTAGGTTAGTTAAAAGCAATAATGTCAACTTTAAATAAAAAGTATTCGGTTCAACTTAATATTTTTGTTTTCAACTAACCTAATACAGTTATGTGAAATTTGTTGACGTAACACATTTAATTAAAGTCAAACGCTTCAGTTTTTTCAGTGTTCTTCTGACTAAGTAAGCCTTCCAATTGTCGATTTAAGTTCTTCCCCTCTGGGCTCGACTTCTCCATTATTTTTCAACTCGCCCTTGTCAGCAGTCATCCCTCCCTCACTCTAATTTCTCGGTCCCTACACTCATCCGTTTTTCTGGCTCATCTGTTTCTGTCTGAGCTTCTGAATGTGCACTCTGGATAACCTTCGGAGCAGCCTCCCCTCTGTTTCCTGCTCTGAGATGCACCCTATTTATTTCATTGATTTTCATGAGGGAAAGAATGTGCAGACCAAAGACTGACTGGCTGCAGAGGGTTTAGCCAAGTGGAGCAGATAGGTTACTCAGAGAGGGAGAGAGACAGTTAGAGTCTGAACTGAAGCCTAGCACTGTTCAGAGCTGTTGTGCATTTGCATGTTGTACAATTTTTCTGAAGTCATGATTTGCTGAAGAAAGAAAGAGAAGTTTGACAGAAAAGCAGCATAGGATTGTTTGATTTATCACTCTCACCAAGAACCTTTTCTTTGTGACATATTTTTAATCAAGTTTGATGTAGGAGAGAGCACAAGGTGGGAATTATTTGATGTTGCTTTTTTGTATCTTTTATTTTTACTCCTTTTCTTGCACTTAACTCCCATTGGGATCAAGAGTTCACAGCAATCCATTTCCTCATTACAAATAATGCCAGGGACTGCGTTGGTGGAGTGTATTAAGTTCTGTACTGGTAACATTGTAATATTTCACAGGGGTTTATGATACCTGGAGGGGACATTCAAGTTAATTTACGAAACACAAATTGCGACTGAATAGTAGAAATATGGAATTAACGTCAGCTGGCAGGAACCTTTGCTTGCATATCTGTGGCTGGTCAACGCAGGTATACTTACCAGGGCTTTAGGTAGGCAGAGCCTGAGTCTTCACCATGAGCCTGAGTCTTCATCATGTCTTCACCATGAGCCTGAGTCTTCATCATGTCTTCACCATGAGCCGGAGTCTTCATCATGTCTTCAACATGAGCCTGAGTCTTCATCATGTCTTCACCATGAGCCTGAGTCTTCATCATGTCTTCACCATGAGCATGAGTCTTCATCATGTCTTCACCATGAGCTTGAGTATTCACCATGAGCCTGAGTCTTCATCATGTCTTCACCATGAGCCTGAGTCTTCATCATGAGCCTGAGTCTTCATCATGTCTTCAACATGAGCCTGAGTCTTCATCATGTCTTCACCATGAGCCTGAGTCTTCATCATGTCTTCACCATGAGCATGAGTCTTCATCATGTCTTCACCATGAGCCTGAGTCTTCATCATGAGCCTGAGTCTTCATCATGTCTTCACCATGAGCCTGAGTATTCACCAAGAGCCTGAGTCTTCATCATGTCTTCGCCATGAGCCTGAGTCTTCATCATGTCTTCATCATGAGCCTGAGTCTTCATCATGGCTTCCCCATGAGCCTGAGTCTTCACCATGTCTTCATCATGAGGCTGAGTCTTCACCATGAGCCTTCATTATGAGCCTGAGTCTTCATCATGTCTTCACCATGAGCCTGAGTCTTCATCATGTCTTCACCATGAGCCTGAGTCTTCATCATGAGCCTGAGTCTTCATCATGTCTTCGCCATGAGCCTGAGTCTTCATCATGTCTTCATCATGAGCCTGAGTCTTCATCATGTCTTCACCATGAGCCTGAGTCTTCATCATGTCTTCACCATGAGCCTGAGTCTTCATCATGAGCCTGAGTCTTCATCATGTCTTCACCATGAGCCTGAGTCTTCATCATGTCTTCATCATGAGCCTGAGTCTTCATCATGTCTTCACCATGAGCCTGAGTCTTCACCATGAGCCTGAGTCTTCATCATGTCTTCACCATGAGCCTGAGTCTTCATCATGTCTTCAACTTGAGCCTGAGTCTTCATCATGTCTTCACCATGAGCCTGAGTCTTCATCATGTCTTCACCATGAGCCGGAGTCTTCATCATGTCTTCACCATGAGCTTGAGTATTCACCATGAGCCTGAGTCTTCATCATGTCTTCACCATGAGCCTGAGTCTTCATCATGAGCCTGAGTCTTCATCATGTCTACAACATGAGCCTGAGTCTTCATCATGTCTTCACCATGAGCCTGAGTCTTCATCATGTCTTCACCATGAGCATGAGTCTTCATCATGTCTTCACCATGAGCCTGAGTCTTCATCATGAGCCTGAGTCTTCATCATAACTTCACCATGAGCCTGAGTATTCACCAAGAGCCTGAGTCTTTATCATGTCTTCGCCATGAGCCTGAGTCTTCATCATGTCTTCATCATGAGCCTGAGTCTTCATCATGTCTTCCCCATGAGCCTGAGTCTTCACCATGTCTTCATCATGAGCCTGAGTCTTCACCATGAGCCTTCATCATGAGCCTGAGTCTTCATCATGTCTTCACCATGAGCCTGAGTCTTCATCATGAGCCTGAGTCTTCATCATGTCTTCATCATGAGGCTGAGTCTTCATCATGTCTTCACCATGAGCCTGAGTCTTCATCATGTCTTCATCATGAGCCTGAGTCTTCATCATGTCTTCCCCATGAGCCTGAGTCTTCACCATGTCTTCATCATGAGCCTGAGTCTTCACCATGAGCCTTCATCATGAGCCTGAGTCTTCATCATGTCTTCACCATGAGCCTGAGTCTTCATCATGTCTTCACCATGAGCATGAGTCTTCATCATGTCTTCACCATGAGCCTGAGTCTTCATCATGAGCCTGAGTCTTCATCATGTCTTCACCATGAGCCTGAGTATTCACCATGAGCCTGAGTCTTCATCGTGTCTTCACCATGAGCCTGAGTCTTCATCATGAGCCTGAGTCTTCATCATGTCTTCATCATGTATTCATCATGAGGCTGAGTCTTCATCATGTCTTCATCATGAGGCTGAGTCTTCATCATGTCTTCATCATGAGGCTGAGTCTTCATCATGTCTTCAACATGAGCCTGAGTCTTCATCATGTCTTCACCATGAGCCTGAGTCTTCATCATGTCTTCCCCATGAGCCTGAGTCTTCACCATGTCTTCATCATGAGCCTGAGTCTTCACCATGAGCCTTCATCATGAGCCTGAGTCTTCATCATGTCTTCACCATGAGCCTGAGTCTTCATCATGTCTTCACCATGAGCATGAGTCTTCATCATGTCTTCACCATGAGCCTGAGTCTTCATCATGAGCCTGAGTCTTCATCATGTCTTCACCATGAGCCTGAGTATTCACCATGAGCCTGAGTCTTCATCGTGTCTTCACCATGAGCCTGAGTCTTCATCATGAGCCTGAGTCTTCATCATGTCTTCATCATGTATTCATCATGAGGCTGAGTCTTCATCATGTCTTCATCATGAGGCTGAGTCTTCATCATGTCTTCACCATGAGCCTGAGTCTTCATCATGTCTTCATCATGAGCCTGAGTCTTCATCATGTCTTCATCATGTCTTCATCATGAGGCTAAGTCTTCATCATGTCTTCATCATGAACCTGAGTCTTCATCATGTCTTTATCATGAGCCTGAGTCTTCATCATGTCTTCAACATGAGCCTGAGTCTTCATCATGTCTTCACCATGAGCCTGAGTCTTCATCATGAGCTTGAGTCTTCATCATGTCTTCACCATGAGTCTGAGTCTTCATCATGAGCCTGAGTCTTCATCATGTCTTCACCATGAGCCTGAGTCTTCATCATGAGCCTGAGTCTTCATCATGTCTTCACCATGAGCCTGAGTATTCACCATGAGCCTGAGTCTTCATCGTGTCTTCACCATGAGCCTGAGTCTTCATCATGAGCCTGAGTCTTCATCATGTCTTCATCATGTATTCATCATGAGGCTGAGTCTTCATCATGTCTTCATCATGAGGCTGAGTCTTCATCATGTCTTCACCATGAGCCTGAGTCTTCATCATGTCTTCATCATTAGCCTGAGTCTTCATCATGTCTTCATCATGTCTTCATCATGAGGCTAAGTCTTCATCATGTCTTCATCATGAACCTGAGTCTTCATCATGTTTTTACCATGAGCCTGAGTCTTTATCATGTCTTCAACATGAGCCTGAGTCTTCATCATGTCTTCAACATGAGCCTGAGTCTTCATCATGTCTTCATCATGTATTCATCATGAGGCTGAGTCTTCATCATGTCTTCATCATGAGGTTGAGTCTTCATCATGTCTTCATCATGAGCCTGAGTCTTCATCATGTCTTCATCATGTCTTCATCATGAGGCTAAGTCTTCATCATGTCTTCATCATGAACCTGAGTCTTCATCATGTCTTTACCAAGAGCCTGAGTCTTCATCATGTCTTCAACATGAGCCTGAGTCTTCATCATGTCTTCACCATGAGCCTGAGTCTTCATCATGAGCCTGAGTCTTCATCATGTCTTCACCATGAGCCTGAGTCTTCATCATGAGCCTGAGTCTTCATCATGTCTTCACCATGAGCCTGAGTCTTCATCATGTCTTCACCATGAGCCTGAGTCTTCATCATGAGCCTGAGTCTTCATCAGGTCTTCACCATGAGCCTGAGTCTTCATCATGTCTTCATCATGAGCCTGAGTCTTCATCATGTCTTCACCATGAGCCTGAGTCTTCACCATGAGCCTGAGTCTTCATCATGTCTTCACCATGAGCCTGAGTCTTCATCATGAGCCTGAGTCTTCATCATGTCTTTACCATGAGCATGAGTCTTCATCATGTCTTCACCATGAACCTGAGTCTTCATCATGTCTTCACCATGAGCCTGAGTCTTCATCATGAGCCTGAGTCTTCATCATGTCTTCAACATGAGCCTGAGTCTTCATCATGTCTTCACCATGAGCCTGAGTCTTCATCATGTCTTCACCATGAGCATGAGTTTTCATCATGTCTTCACCATGAGCCTGAGTATTCACCATGAGCCTGAGTCTTCATCATGTCTTCACCATGAGCCTGAGTCTTCATCATGAGCCTGATTCTTCATCATGTCTTCAACATGAGCCTGAGTCTTCATCATGTCTTCACCATGAGCCTGAGTCTTCATCATGTCTTCACCATGAGCATGAGTCTTCATCATGTCTTCACCATGAGCCTGAGTCTTCATCATGAGGCTGAGTCTTCATCATGTCTTCACCATGAGCCTGAGTATTCACCATGAGCCTGAGTCTTCGTCATGTCTTCACCATGAGCCTGAGTATTCACCATGAGCATGAGTCTTCATCATGTCTTCACCATGAACCTGAGTCTGCATCATGTCTTCACCATGAGCCTGAGTCTTCATCATGAGCCTGAGTCTTCATCATGTCTTCAACATGAGCCTGAGTCTTCATCATGTCTTCACCATGAGCCTGAGTCTTCATCATGTCTTCACCATGAGCATGAGTCTTCATCATGTCTTCACCATGAGCCTGAGTATTCACCATGAGCCTGAGTCTTCATCATGTCTTCACCATGAGCCTGAGTCTTCATCATGAGCCTGATTCTTCATCATGTCTTCACCATGAGCCTGAGTCTTCATCATGTCTTCACCATGAGCCTGAGTCTTCATCATGTCTTCACCATGAGCATGAGTCTTCATCATGTCTTCACCATGAGCCTGAGTCTTCATCATGAGGCTGAGTCTTCATCATGTCTTCACCATGAGCCTGAGTATTCACCATGAGCCTGAGTCTTCGTCATGTCTTCACCATGAGCCTGAGTATTCACCATGAGCCTGAGTCTTCATCATGGTTTCGCCATGAGCCTGAGTCTTCATCATGTCTTCATCATGAGCCTGAGTCTTCATCATGTCTTCCCCATGAGCCTGAGTCTTCACCATGTCTTCATCATGAGCCTGAGTCTTCACCATGAGCCTTCATCATGAGCTTGAGTCTTCATCATGTCTTCACCATGAGCCTGAGTCTTCATCATGTCTTCACCATGAGCATGAGTCTTCATCATGTCTTCACCATGAGCCTGAGTCTTCATCATGAGGCTGAGTCTTCATCATGTCTTCACCATGAGCCTGAGTATTCACCATGAGCCTGAGTCTTCATCATGAGCCTGAGTCTTCATCAGGTCTTCACCATGAGCCTGAGTCTTCATCATGTCTTCATCATGAGCCTGAGTCTTCATCATGTCTTCACCATGAGCCTGAGTCTTCACCATGAGCCTGAGTCTTCATCATGTCTTCACCATGAGCCTGAGTCTTCATCATGAGCCTGAGTCTTCATCATGTCTTCACCATGAGCCTGAGTCTTCATCATGAGCCTGAGTCTTCATCATGTCTTCACCATGAGCATGAGTCTTCATCATGTCTTCACCATGAGCCTGAGTCTTCATCATGAGCCTGAGTCTTCATCATGTCTTCAACATGAGCCTGAGTCTTCATCATGTCTTCACCATGAGCCTGAGTCTTCATCATGTCTTCACCATGAGCATGAGTCTTCATCATGTCTTCACCATGAGCCTGAGTATTCACCATGAGCCTGAGTCTTCATCATGTCTTCACCATGAGCCTGAGTCTTCACCATGAGCCTGAGTCTTCATCATGTCTTCAACATGAGCCTGAGTCTTCATCATGTCTTCACCATGAGCCTGAGTCTTCATCATGTCTTCACCATGAGCATGAGTCTTCATCATATCTTCACCATGAGCCTGAGTCTTCATCATGAGCCTGAGTCTTCATCATGTCTTCACCCTGAGCCTGAGTATTCACCATGAGCCTGAGTCTTCATCATGGCTTCGCCATGAGCCTGAGTCTTCATCATGTCTTCACCATGAGCCTGAGTCTTCATCATGAGCCTGAGTCTTCATCATGTCTTCACCATGAGCCTGAGTCTTCATCATGTCTTCATCATGAGCCTGAGTCTTCATCATGTCTTCACCATGAGCCTGAGTCTTCATCATGTCTTCATCATGAGCCTGAGTCTTCATCATGTCTTCACCATGAGCCTGAGTCTTCATCATGAGCCTGAGTCTTCATCATGTCTTCACCATGAGCCTGAGTCTTCATCATGTCTTCATCATGAGCCTGAGTCTTCATCATGTCTTCACCATGAGCCTGAGTCTTCATCATGTCTTCACCATGAGCCTGAGTCCTCATCATGAGCCTGAGTCTTCATCATGTCTTCACCATGAGCCTGAGTCTTCATCATGAGCCTGAGTCTTCATCATGTCTTCACCATGAGCATGATTCTTCATCATGTCTTCACCATGAACCTGAGTCTTCATCATGTCTTCACCATGAGCCTGAGTCTTCATCATGAGCCTGAGTCTTCATCATGTCTTCAACATGAGCCTGAGTCTTCATCATGAGCCTGAGTCTTCATCATGAGCCTGAGTCTTCATCATGTCTTCACCATGAGCCTGAGTATTCACCATGAGCCTGATTCTTCATCATGTCTTCGCCATGAGCCTGAGTCTTCATCATGTCTTCATCATGAGCCTGAGTCTTCATCATGTCTTCCCCATGAGCCTGAGTCTTCACCATGTCTTCATCATGAGCCTGAGTCTTCACCTTGAGCCTTCATCATGAGCCTGAGTCTTCATCCTGTCTTCACCATGAGCCTGAGTCTTCATCATGTCTTCACCATGAGCCTGAGTCTTCATCATGTCTTCACCATGAGCATGATTCTTCATCATGTCTTCCCCATGAGCCTGAGTCTTCACCATGTCTTCATCATGAGCCTGAGTATTCACCATGAGCCTGAGTCTTCATCATGTCTTCGCCATGAGCCTGAGTCTTCATCATGTCTTCATCATGAGCCTGAGTCTTCATCATGAGCCTGAGTCTTCATCATGTCTTCACCATGAGCCTGAGTATTCACCATGAGCCTGAGTCTTCATCATGTCTTCGCCATGAGCCTGAGTCTTCATCATGTCTTCATCATGAGCCTGAGTCTTCATCATGTCTTCCCCATGAGCCTGAGTCTTCACCATGTCTTCATCATGAGCCTGAGTCTTCACCATGAGCCTTCATCATGAGCCTGAGTCTTCATCCTGTCTTCACCATGAGCCTGAGTCTTCATCATGTCTTCACCATGAGCATGAGTCTTCATCATGTCTTCACCATGAGCCTGAGTCTTCATCATGAGCTTGAGTCTTCATCATGTCTTCACCATGAGCCTGAGTATTCACCATGAGCCTGAGTCTTCATCATGTCTTCACCATGAGCCTGAGTCTTCATCATGTCTTCATCATGAGCCTGAGTCTTCATCATGTCTTCATCATGTCTTCATCATGAGGCTAAGTCTTCATCGAGTCTTCATCATGTCTTTACCATGAGCCTGAGTCTTCATCATGTCTTCAACATGAGCCTGAGTCTTCATCATGTCTTCATCATGTATTCATCATGAGGCTGAGTCTTCATCATGTCTTCATCATGAGGTTGAGTCTTCATCATGTCTTCATCATGAGCCTGAGTCTTCATCATGTCTTCATCATGTCTTCATCATGAGGCTAAGTCTTCATCATGTCTTCATCATGAACCTGAGTCTTCATCATGTCTTTACCATGAGCCTGAGTCTTCATCATGTCTTCAACATGAGCCTGAGTCTTCATCATGTCTTCACCATGAGCCTGAGTCTTCATCATGAGCCTGAGTCTTCATCATGTCTTCACCATGAGCCTGAGTCTTCATCATGAGCCTGAGTCTTCATCATGTCTTCACCATGAGCCTGAGTCTTCATCATGTCTTCACCATGAGCCTGAGTCTTCATCATGAGCCTGAGTCTTCATCAGGTCTTCACCATGAGCCTGAGTCTTCATCATGTCTTCATCATGAGCCTGAGTCTTCATCATGTCTTCACCATGAGCCTGAGTCTTCACCATGAGCCTGAGTCTTCATCATGTCTTCACCATGAGCCTGAGTCTTCATCATGAGCCTGAGTCTTCATCATGTCTTCACCATGAGCCTGAGTCTTCATCATGAGCCTGAGTCTTCATCATGTCTTTACCATGAGCATGAGTCTTCATCATGTCTTCACCATGAACCTGAGTCTTCATCATGTCTTCACCATGAGCCTGAGTCTTCATCATGAGCCTGAGTCTTCCTCATGTCTTCAACATGAGCCTGAGTCTTCATCATGTCTTCACCATGAGCCTGAGTCTTCATCATGTCTTCACCATGAGCATGAGTTTTCATCATGTCTTCACCATGAGCCTGAGTATTCACCATGAGCCTGAGTCTTCATCATGTCTTCACCATGAGCCTGAGTCTTCATCATGAGCCTGATTCTTCATCATGTCTTCAACATGAGCCTGAGTCTTCATCATGTCTTCACCATGAGCCTGAGTCTTCATCATGTCTTCACCATGAGCATGAGTCTTCATCATGTCTTCACCATGAGCCTGAGTCTTCATCATGAGGCTGAGTCTTCATCATGTCTTCACCATGAGCCTGAGTATTCACCATGAGCCTGAGTCTTCGTCATGTCTTCACCATGAGCCTGAGTATTCACCATGAGCATGAGTCTTCATCATGTCTTCACCATGAGCCTGAGTCTTCATCATGAGCCTGAGTCTTCATCATGTCTTCAACATGAGCCTGAGTCTTCATCATGTCTTCACCATGAGCCTGAGTCTTCATCATGTCTTCACCATGAGCATGAGTCTTCATCATGTCTTCACCATGAGCCTGAGTATTCACCATGAGCCTGAGTCTTCATCATGTCTTCACCATGAGCCTGAGTCTTCATCATGAGCCTGATTCTTCATCATGTCTTCAACATGAGCCTGAGTCTTCATCATGTCTTCACCATGAGCCTGAGTCTTCATCATGTCTTCACCATGAGCATGAGTCTTCATCATGTCTTCACCATGAGCCTGAGTCTTCATCATGAGGCTGAGTCTTCATCATGTCTTCACCATGAGCCTGAGTATTCACCATGAGCCTGAGTCTTCGTCATGTCTTCACCATGAGCCTGAGTATTCACCATGAGCCTGAGTCTTCATCATGGTTTCGCCATGAGCCTGAGTCTTCATCATGTCTTCATCATGAGCCTGAGTCTTCATCATGTCTTCCCCATGAGCCTGAGTCTTCACCATGTCTTCATCATGAGCCTGAGTCTTCACCATGAGCCTTCATCATGAGCTTGAGTCTTCATCATGTCTTCACCATGAGCCTGAGTCTTCATCATGTCTTCACCATGAGCATGAGTCTTCATCATGTCTTCACCATGAGCCTGAGTCTTCATCATGAGGCTGAGTCTTCATCATGTCTTCACCATGAGCCTGAGTATTCACCATGAGCCTGAGTCTTCGTCATGTCTTCACCATGAGCCTGAGTCTTCATCATGAGCCTGAGTCTTCATCATATCTTCATCATGTATTCATCATGAGGCTGAGTCTTCATCATGTCTTCATCATGAGGCTGAGTCTTCATCATGTCTTCAGAGGGTCTCTGTGCTATAAAGAAGGTCCTGATATAATATTTTGAATTAGTCCAATTCAACTTCAACAAAGCCTAATCATGTATACTGTAACACATCTGTATTGACAGTCGTAATAATACATTGAAATCTTCGCTGAACTATGATGTTCTGTTAACCCTCAATGAGCATTGAGCTTTAGGAAAACACACACATTCTCCTATTATACTATTTTTAGGCATATCATATAGGTCTCAGATATATAATAAACATGTCGGAGGCCTACTCCCACCTGTCGAGTACGGCTGTGCTGAGGTGGTTTCCCCCCGGAGACTTCGCGAAGAGACGGAGCGGCTCCACCTGTTGCTGCCTGCGATCTGCGATCTACGGAGGCCTGCTCCTCGCGAAGAGACGGAGCGGCTCCACCTGTTGCTGCCTGCAATCTGCGATCTACGGAGGCCTGCTCCCATCTGTAGAGTACGGCTGTACTGGAGAGGTTTTTACCCCGGAGTAGTTGGGGAGAGACGGAGTGGATCCACGCTTCGGGCTTGGCCTGCTTCCACCGGGCGTGTGCTGTTGTGCGGAGGAGGATTTTACCACGGCTGGGGCCTGCTTTCCACCTGTCCTGGTTCTGCTGTTGCAGAGGCCTGCTTCCACCTGTCGTGTGCTGCGGTGTCGTATGCTGCTTGCTGAGGAGACCTTTCACCCCGGGGATATCACGGAGGGACCGGAGCGCTTCCACGCTGCTGCTTTTGCCTGTCCTTTGCTGCTGTGCTGATTTGCCCCAGGAACATCGCGGATACTGTGTGCTGGTCTGGGAAAATTGCCCATATCGGGATTCTGCTGTGCCTGTTAACAGTTTTGGACTATGAGAATACCTCTAGTCTTTCTGAGAAGTCTACTGGATTCAGGTATGTTCTGCCACCCGTAGTGGGCATCCCCTGCAAAGGTTCGGATGTGTTACACAAACATTTACCGGTTGCCTTGTCACAGACAATCTGCTCGACAAAATATGTTTTTCTTTTTTGTTTGCCTGCGATGATGGTTCTTCAGGACTGCTTCTTAAGCTCAAATCACACTCTCGCAGACTTTTCCGGAGTTTCTAAAGTAGATGACAATGTATGTGTGTTGATTAAGAGGAAAATATGCCTGTTTTTTTTGTTGCTATTACTGTCAGGAAATGTACAACCTAACCCTGGTCCGCCCAGTAGTAGTAGTCAGATCGCTACTCCTGCTGATTTTAAAGCTAGGTCTGGGTTGGGTTTCATCCATTTGAATGTGCGTAGTCTGTTAGGGAAATTAGATTTTGTCCGCATTTGGGCGAGCTCGACTGACGCTGACGTCATTGTTTTATCAGAAACATGGCTAAATAAATCTATTTTGGCCTCTGACATTGCCTTAAAATGGTTATAATGTGTATCGTTCCGACCGGCTTAATAAAGGTGGTGGCGTTGCCATTTATGTTAAGAATAAGTTCAGTGTATCCACATTAGTTTCCAAATGTATCAGTAAGCAATTCGAATTTTTAGCCTTAAATATAGAAGTGGCAAAGGGGCAACAGGTCATGGTGGTGGGCTGTTATAGACCCCCCTCAGCTGTCAAGGACTCCTTGTCTTCGCTAGCAAATCTTTTATCGCAACTAGACTACAAGGAAATAGTGCTACTTGGTGATTTTAACTGGGACTGGTTAACTGCAGTATCAGAGGAAAAAAGGTTTAAAAACCTTTGTATCTCTTTGAATATTACTCCGATTATAGACAGTCCTACTCGCCCTAACATTAAGTCCCCTAATAAATCCTCCCTAATTGATCTCATTTTAACTAATGTTCCCTATAAATACTCATCTGTGGGAGTATTTGCGAATGATGTGAGTGACCACTGTGCTGTAGCCACAATTAGGGACACTAAGGTCCAACAGGTTAAACCTCGTATTATTATTAAGAGAGACATAAAACATTTTGTGGATCAGGGTTTTGTTCATGATCTGTTTGGGATTGATTGGGGAAAAATCGATCTGTGTGCTGATGTAGAAACTGCATGGTCTTATTTTTATCTTGGTTTTATGGAGATCATTGATATACATCCACCCCTGCATACATTTAGAGTAAAGGGACGAGACAATCCTTGGTTTTCTGCTTAACTGTCTAGTCTCCTTCATGAGAGAAACAAGGCCTGGGCAAAAGCTAGGAAATCAGGCTCAGAGGTAGAATGGCTGCGTTTTAGGCAGCTAAGGAATAGCTTCACTTCACATATCAAAAGTGCTAAGTCGAAGTACTATTTGTCAGTTACCACAGAAAACCTAAATAATCCTAGGAAATGTTGGAAAGCCATAACATCGATATCCACCGGTGAGATCCGTAATGAGCTACCTCCGTGCCTTACCACAGCATCTGGCTCTATATCGGACAGGGCCACCATGTTAAATTGCTTTAATAAGCATTTTGTGTTCTGTGGTTCTCTGTTTGATTGTGTTTCTAATTCTGCTTCTGTGAACACCCCAAACCCTTTCAGTTTGACTCCTTTTACTGTTAATGTTGTTCATGAAGCCTTAACCAAGCTAGATCCTAAGAAACCGTCTGGCCCGGACAACGTAGAACCTTTCTTTTTAAAGATAGCTGCAGATTGTATTGCTCCTCCTCTCACTACTCTTTTTAACCTCTCCCTCAGCACAAATGCAATTCCAAAAATATGGAAGTCAGCTTATGTCTTGCCTTTACTAAAAGGAGGATAGGCAACTATTTTAAATAACTATAGCAGAGTTCCCGTTAGCCGGTAATTACCGGACTACGACCGGTAAAATATGCTGAAGACCGGCAAATCTAAATCTCTCCGGTCAAAGTGTCCGTTCAAAATAATTTCCGTTTAGCGCAATACCACATCAGTTGCGCAACTTGCGCCATTTATGTGACAGACAAGAATAGTTGATTATAATGTCTAACACGTAATGTGGAGAAAGAGATGTCCTGGATGGGTTGATTGTGCGTTGATCTGTTGGTAATGCCTCGGGGTTCCGGTGGGCATGTAAACAAATGCATAATGCTGCGCTATACTTTGCGGCCTCACCAGGTTGCATAGCGACGCTTATTGTTTAGGTGTCTTTTAATAAGCAGGTAGTCCTATCATTAGCTAGAACTAGCTGGATCTGATCGATATGGACATAAACGCGAGTGAAGTCTAATCTGACGGGAGAGAGAGATCAGCTGCTGCTGACGAGTCGACACGCAGCTCTGCATGATCACATGCAGCGGTGAGCGGACAAAACACACACTTGAGGTTAGAATATCACACGTAGCTATTTTAATTACCTCTCAAACTATCTAAACTATAGATATGTTTACTTTTACTGTTGGGTCACTCATTACTGATCCGCGAGCTGCATGATACTGACGGGCTGTCAGGAGAGGGAGAGCACTCCGTTTATTATTCCCGTGTTATTGTAAATTACTGTACACTTTTGAACAATGTAGTTAATCTACTATAATTAGTTTGTTTAATATTGAATCATATCAATTTGTTTTAAAGCACAACAAATAACAAAGACCTTTGACCGGCACTTTTCTCATTTTGTCCGGAAGATTTAAACTTTAACGGACATGTTGACCGGCGAAAAAATATTCTAACGGGAACTCTGAACTATAGGCCAATCTCTAAATTATCAGTTCTGGCAAAGGTTCTTGAACGCCTAGTGAGTGAACAGGTAAAGGTGTTTTTATGTACAAATGACATCCTGTCTCGACATCAGTCAGGCTTCAGAAAGCAACATAGCACCATCACTGCGACAATGAAAGTGGTGAATGACATTACGAGTATTTTAGATAATAAGCTGAGTTGTGCACAGTGGCGGTTCTATACCAATTTGACTGGGGGGGCCACTGGGGGGCCAGTTATTTTCTGAGGGGGGCACAATAAATGCAGGACGAAAAAGAGAACTAGACATTATTATTATGAAGTAATTGCGCATAAGAAAACAATGCAATACAGTTATTGGTATTTGTTTCAGTACACTCATTTATTTCAGATATATCTTATAGTTATTACTGTTAGCTTCAGCTTAAGTTATAGTACCATTTTTGCACTAACACCATATCATATTTATATAAAAATAAAGGCAATGAACAGTTACATCTCTACTTTACATCTACAATTACACGGATACAATAGTTTAACTCACCTTCAATTATCGTGGTAAACGTAGGTTTCAATCAGTCTTTCTTGGATGCAACAGCCTCTGATGATCCGAGATGAAAAGTGTTTGTTTTTCGCGCGCTTCAGCCGGATAGTGAAAGTGAGTGCACCGCTCTAATGGGTCCTGAGTGCACCGCTCTAATGGGTCCGACTAGAATGACGAATAACGTTAGTTCCGTCATTCAATAAATCGTGTAATAAATCATACATTTTTCATTTTTTTCACTTTTCATTTTTAGGGGGGCCACAGGGGGGTCAGAGGTCAGTGTTAGGGGCACTGCCCCCCCTGCCCTCCCCTAGAACCGCCCCTGGTTGTGCAGCTCTATTTATTGACCTTTCCAAGGCGTTTGATACCGTCGATCATTGCATCTTAAAGCAGAGGCTACTCAGTATTGGCATATCCAGCCATGCAGTGGGGTGGTTTGTGAACTACCTCTCTGAAAGGTCCCAATGTGTTCACTTTGATGGGCTGTCTTCTGAGTGGTTAAACATTGCTAGTGGTGTTCCTCAAGGTTCTGTTTTAGGTCCACTTTTATTCTCCATATATATCAACAGTTTAGGTGAAAATGTGAATGAAGCTACTTTACATTTTTATGCGGATGATACCGTGATGTACTGTGCAGGTCCCTCCATTAAGGAGGCTGGTGTTAAATTACAGGATGTTTTTAACATTATTCAGACTCAGCTCGCTGAGCTTAAGCTTCTTTTAAATGTTGATAAAACCAAGGTAATGCTATTTTCAAAAGCTAAAAAGACACCAGAGCCTGTTTTAGATATTGTTACTATGCAAGGACAAGTACTAGAAGTGGTTACCTGTTATACATACCTTGGTATCTGGCTTGATGATTGTCTTACTTTTAAACTTCATGTCAATAACCTGCTTAAAAAGCTGAGGGTTAGACTAGGTTTCTTTTTAGAAACAAGTCCTGTTTCTCACTTGAGGCCAGGAAAAGGCTCTGTGACCTTTTGACCTGTGCTGGACTATGGTGATTTGTTGTATATGAATGCACCTGCCTATTGCCTGAACAAGTTAGATGCCGCCTATCACAGCGCACTGAGATTTGTCTCAAATTGTAAAGCACTTACTCATCACTGTACTCTGTATGCCAAGGCAGGTTTGCCATCACTTACTGTGAAGAGGCTCAGTCATTGGTACACGTTTATTTATAAAGCTTTGTTGGGTAAACTCCCGTATTATATCTGCTCTCTGATAACACAGAGAGTTGCAAGCAGCTATTGTCTGAGATCGCATGATGTAGTATTGTTAGATGTGCCAAGAGCAAGGACTGTCTTAGGCAAGACAGCTTTTATGTGCGCAGCTCCACTTGCTTGGAACAATCTTCAGCAAGAATTGAAACTGAGCAATCTCATTCCTCTGCATGTTTTTAAAGCTAGGCTAAATGAAATGCTCGTTGATACTATGGGCACTTGTAAATGTCTATAACTATGTAAATGTTTCCTGTAAATATAATGTATGATGTCCTTTATTGTTTTATGTTTCATGTGGAACCTATATGCTGCAGGTCTCCCTTGAAAAAGAGATATATGATCTCAATGGGACCAATCTGATTAAATAAAGGTTTGAAATGAAATGTCTAGAAGAAGACATATTTTATAAATCCCTCAGGGGGAAATGTATTTTTCCACTCTGTTGTGTTCACACATTACACACACAGGGAGGATATACATGCACAAACACAACCACATGCAGGCAGGAGAGGTGGCAGAGCAGAGGTAGCCGGTGCCAGGGAGCAGTTTCGAGGTTAGGGGCCTTGCTCAAGGGCTCCTCGGCAGTGGAGTGGCGCATTGTTTCTGATACAGCAACGTTTCTGATAGGGCCGTGGGTGTAAAGCCAGCCCACATTTTAGTAATGTCGTCATGACGCAGCAAATCTGGATCAGCTCCGTTGTACCCCCGTTTTTAGAGATGTGGGTACGGAGGAAAAGAGAGGGGTTGTATTTTCTGACACTTTGTGAGTCTCCTTACACCAGGGGTGCCCAACCTTTTTTGAACCAAGAGTTACTTTTAAAGTTGCCAGTCTGCCGAGATCTACCAGTCCAAATAGAGAGGGGGGGCTGAGGTGCTAGCGAACTGTCAACTGGGGGGGAGCCTCGCTGCGAGGAAATGGCGGACCTCTGTCGGTGCAACTTCAATGATGCCTTTTAAAAACATAAAAAATGAAGGGCGGTAACGGCCGTCAGCGAATCGAGCCGGCCCTTGACGACCGGCTGTTCTGTGATTCTCCAGATTCTACAGATGGCCAGTCCGGAGGGTGGAAAATACATACCGGAAGTAAAAAACGACATGCAACGGGACGGTGTTCCAACGGGAAACAAAACTTAAAATATTAAATGAAACAATCTCATCTCTTAAAATGCACAACTTATTATGAATTAAACATTCACAAACTTATAATTATGTATTCACATGTTTAACTCTGTTACATGTGCACGCAACGAACATAAGAGCGTAGGGCAGAATTAGGAGGGAATTCCGTCTCGTAGCGTTTGTGCACCGTTTTGAAATGCCGCTCCTAAATGTCCCTTCTTCGATAAAGCCACGCTCGCATTGCAGATGAGACAGATGGACTTTGAATTGGAATAGATACAAAAATAATCATCCTCCCACTCGGAGTGAAAATTATATATTTTGGGCTTTTTTGCTTCTGCCATAATTGCGGTCTTGTGTGTGACTATCACTCCTGTTGACACGGACAACGTCAGCGAACTAGTGCCCACTGCCCACCAGCCACGTCCGACACATGGGGTCACGCCGGCCAATCACAAAGCTTTAATGCGTTCAAGTGCATTATTCTGGCACGGGAAGATTATGTTATAGGACATTAACGATAAAACTGAATATTGTTGTTCTATTTTTAGACACATCTCGCGATCGACTGGGAGATCGCGGGGAGATTCCCAGATCGACTGGTTGTGCACCCCTGCCTTACACACTGGGGACACATATTTATGTATAAAAGACATCAAAAAGTGCATTTTGTATAATAGGGGACCTTTAAGGAAACACTCAGGAAGATCACTCTTTGTGGTCGATTAGGCAAAGAACCATGAAATGAACACAAAGAAACCATAGTTTGGCTTAGTTTGGTGACCAAGGTCAATCTTAACCTACTACTTCTTCTTCTCCTTCCTATAACCAGACTCAGGGACAGTTTTATTATTATTTATTTAACGCCTGAGCTTGCACTATTTTTATTGTTCTTTTTTCATTCATTACATAACTATACCGAAGTTGTGAATATGATACAACATTAAACCTTATGAATATTTGAATCTTGAATCTATGTGTGCATGGACACATTTTAAATCTCTGGTCTCACCCATTAACACATGCAGACACACATGAACAGAGACTACTTAAACACAGCAGCATCCCCTCCTCTCAGCTGACAAAGGCTGATTGCTGCATTCTTCTCAAACATCAGCTGAACGTACCAGGCTGTAATTGTCTTTACAGCACACAGACAAGTGGCTCAAACGCAAAGAAGAAATAAATAGTTGGAGCCAGCTCAGCCAGAATAAAAGATAATGTGAAACAATCCCAACCCAGGAGTGTGTAACACTTGAATCCCTCCTTATAACTGAATTTGTTTCAAAACCAAATCAAACATTATTATAGATTATAGATCAGGACAGAGAGTGAAGGTTTTGCAAGGTAGACAACTTTTTTTGTTACTTCTGATTTTTCTACGTAGAATCGACTTATAGTAGAATAATAGCTTAAAAAAATACATGTCAACATAAACTTTTTCAGTAGGGCTTGGGCCCCATAATTAATCAAAAAAGCATAATTCCAAAATACCCTTCTCATTTATTTAAGTGCGTTTTCCCATTGCCCATGATTTATTGTCACCAAATTACCTCTCATTTCCTTTGTCATTTGTAATGTCTCTCCACTTATTCATTTTTGAATAAGTAGTTAAATAACTATTCATAAAACATATAGCAGAAATCCTACAGAAAACTATATTTATCCATGGGGATAGGGAAGTATTTTCATGTATGACTGAAGTTTTACACACTGCATGTTACAAAGAGCACATACGGTAAGATACAGCACAGAATGTAATCATTATATCATAAAAAGTGAAGAATGATAGAAGGTGTACAGGACAGGGTGGAGACAAGCTTATGTAATCAGGGAGGGACGGTATCAAAAACAGGCCCTCTGTGTGTGTGTGTGTGTGTGTGTGTGTGTGTGTGTGTGTGTGTGTGTGTGTGTGTGTGTGTGTGTGTGTGTGTGTGTGTGTGTGTGTGTGTGTGTGTGTGTGTGTGTGTGTGTGTGTGTGTGTGTGTGTGTGTGTGTGTGTGTGTGTGTGTGTGTGTGTGTGTGTGTGTGTGTGTGTGTGTGGTGTGTGTGTGTGTGTGTGTGTGTGTGTGTGTGTGTGTGTGTGTGTGTGCGTGTGTGTGATTGCATGCTGGGATTCCTCATGCCTGTCTCATTGTCCTGGGCCCTGTAAGACAAAGGGTTAAGTAAATGTTTGGGGAAGATAAGGCCACTCACCCTGACAGGCAGCAGGCCCCGCTGCCCAGTGGGACCCAAATACATCAAACACACACACACACACACGCACACACGCACACACACACACACACAAGCAGAGTACACTGTCTAAAACTCAAAAAAATTAGATCGCCAACAGTCATCATCTGTTATCATATTATGGAGCCATTTTGTCATAATATGGTTCTTTTACTTTCATCAAAACAAGGGATTGCACACACACACACACAATGTATATGTACATTCACACACAGAAACATGCTCGTTTACAATCAGCTATCTCTCCCTCTCTCTCTTTAGCAAACCATTTTAAATGTCATTCCTGGTATGACTTTTGTCTCTTTACCCAGTAAATCACGCAGTGAGTGTTTGACGCTAACATGACCTCATTAGCAGTTCCAGGTTTGAACTTGGTGAAAGTGTTGGGTATGTAGAAGCCAGTTAGTCTCCGTCTCCACCAGTAAGTCAGGAAAAACACACTCTTTCCTGTTTTTACTGGTAAGGACTGAGAGACAGACCTCAGCATTACATCACGGCTCTGAGATAAGGTCTACAGGGGGCTGGGGGCTCACAGTGGAGCAGGGGTCTTTGAAATCCCTGAACTTTGATGTCTTCAACCAGAGAGAATAATCCATGTAGACTTTGTGAGGCTTACCCCTCGATTCCACCGGGTCCGTCTGCGGCGCGTTACGGCTGCGCCCCAGTTTTGGTCCGGCCTCCTCCGGCGTCATACCCTACCGGGCGCGTTTCAGAAGCATTTCAGAAGCGGAGCGTCTTGCCTGCCGGCTCGCAGTTTTTGTTGATTTGGGCATATTTCCTGGACAGGCTACTTTGTACAGACAAAGTTAATAATAATTGTAATATTCCAGTTATAAACGACATGAATCAAAGATGGGTTGCTGTATTTTAGAGGTAAAAAAAATGCATTCATCATCATAATTATTCTATATAATTTACACACAGTGCCTGTAAACCGAAGGAGAACGCTGGTGTTGTCCTTGTAAAAAGATGTGTTGTGTCATATAAAATCAAGTGTTTTTCCACTTCCAATATAAAAACTTTCTCGTCCATTGTGCGTGTCGTTGTGGAGACGATGTAGTGATGCGAAGGGGGGTCTGCAAATTAGTTTATTTGGGGGGTGGGCCGGATGCTGTCACCGTTCCACTTCCTGCCCGACATTACCTTACGGCTGCGTCGCATCGAAAAATAGACTTCAATCCTTATTTCGAGCGGAGCCCAGCGGCGAGACGCTTCTGAGCCGTAACGCGGCGCGTCTGGTGGAATAGCACCCATTGACTAGAGTGGCCACGATCCTTGCGGACGCCGCGGCGCAGCCGCAACGCGCCCGTAACACGCCGCAGACGGACCCGGTGGAAACTAGGGGTTACTCTTCTACCTGGTAACACGTAACACCAGTGACATTCCTATACAAATAAGCTTTGTATAAGGTATAAAAATAATTAGGGCCGGGACTTTAACGCGTTAATTAAGATTAATTAATTACACAAAAATTAACGCGTTAAAAAAATTAACGCATTTTAATCGCACTTATTTTTGCACCGTGGAACGTTTCTCACTGGATGAGTTTCAGGCGTACCGATTATACTGGAGCACCAACTAACGTTCATGACTTCAGACAACAACAAACCACAGTGAACAACAGTGGGAAATGTTGTTTTAAAAAAACGGACGGATGGAAGCGTTGATAAGAGCACGGTTGTGTGCAAATTATGCAAAAAGGAATTCGCATATCACCGCAGCACATCAAGCCTCAAGTATCACCTCAATGCAAAACATATAGCAGCTAGCGTGGAAGCTAGCGTGGACGTTAGCCTCTTTTAATCGCGTTCACACCAAAAAGAGCCGGTACTAAAATTAGTTAATGAGAACCTTTTTACCCCCACGAAAGTCCCTGATAGAGAGCAGAGAGCTGCTAGAGAGCAGGGACTTTCGTACGGCTCTCTTGTGAGAAAAGAGCTATATTTCTGATTGGCTGGGCGGATTGCAAACCATGCCCCGTAAAACTCCCAAAAAGTTTTGTGAAGCCGCCATTTTATTATCCTCGCATTAGCATTATTAGCATTAGCCCAGCGCAGAAACGCAGAGAGACTAACTTATGGCAACACAAAATAAAACATGGGAGCGGTGGAGATGAGGAGGTGTCGGCGTTCTGGCGATTTACTCGGAAGGCTTCAGTAGAAGCTGCTGGGACTCCCAGCAGCTTCTACTGAAGCCAGTCCCCAACTCCGGGGACTTTGGGCGGCAGTATACGCCGTGAAGTGGTTTGCGGCCTGCCAGTAAACCCAAAGCAGAAGAAGAAGAAGTGACGTCAGCGGCTTCATTTGCCTAATCCACCCCCAGGTTCAAAAAGTTCTCATGAACTAAATTCTCATGAACCTTTGTGGGAAAAGTACTGCGGTGTGAATGCGCCTAATGGTATACTAAAATCCATGTGAAAAAAAATTACTTCTCACTGTTCTTAGGTCAAATATGTATATGCGATTAAAAATGCGATTAATTTCGATTAATTAATTACAAAGCCTCTAATTAATTAGATAAATTTTTTTAATCGAGTCCCGGCCCTAAAAATAATACAAAATAAATAAATACTTTAAGCTCTACTTGTTATGGATTCATCAAGTTAAGAGTTAGTTATTGCTATTTAACAGGTTTTAGATGTTTTTAGAAGGAATATATTTCAGCAGATTTGTATCACCCAGATTCCACCTTTTCTGTAGAATGACAAACACATGTCTGTGTTTGCATCACTGTAACCAATGAGCACCTGCATGTGTATGAGAATGGCCCTGACACCATTTCAGCCCAGATTTACAAACTCCTGGCAGGACAAGCTCGAGCTCAATTCTCACACTGAATTTAAACAAAGTGAGTGAGGGACTGCAATATAAGAGGGAAGAAAGATAAACTTTAAAACTGTTCAATTGTTATGATGTGTAAAGACTGATATTGTTCTATAATTGTCTGAAACTGTTAAGTCATGATGTGAAACGGTTAACAAAGAAAAAGGGAAACTCAAGCTGCTGCTACACTTTATTTTATTTATCTAAAATTAAGCACTTTTAAGATGCACATATTTTCAAAAGCTATTTTATTTATTTTCTCTATTTTATTTGTAAATGCAGCCCGAGAGGAACATTACACATATCCACAGTATTTACTGTATACTGTATCTGTATAGTTCAATGTTAATTGACAATAAATATTGTTGTTTATGAATTGTACTTTCTTTATTTGATTGGCAGTCAGTTGTTGATTACATGCAGACGTTGATAAAGCTACAGGCTACTTCAATATATATCACACTAATTCATAAAGCAACTTAGACATTTTGATGTTCCGGACCTTTGCATGGGGAGATTTTCTTGAACTGGACCTCGTTGAATTTTAGTTGAATACCCTTGATATATCGAATAGAACTGCTCGGGTCTTGATAGATTGAGTGGGGAAGTTCATGAGATCTTTCTAGAGGGTTATCAAGAATAATTGTATCCAATGACCTTTTCCCTCTCTGTCTGTGTCTGTGTATTCTCTTGTTCCGATTAACCCAGCCAAATCTTTGTTCTTGTTTTGTATCTATATCTACGCCGGGATCCGGAGTCGAGGCTGATCCTCTTGCTGTAGTCCTGTGTCTTGGATCCTCTATCCTGAGTTCTGGATTAAGTCGTGGACTTCGGGTCGTGGCTGAACCTGTCTCTGCGGTCCTGCCTTGGGTCTCGCCATGCTGCTTCCCTGATGGCTTCCACAGGATTGTAGCTGACATCCTCGTGGATTCATCTTATTATTACAGACACATGCATTTCCTAACATTCGGTCTATATGCTGTAAAATGTATTATCTCTTCGATTTACACACGGCATCTATTGCACGTCTGTCCGTCCTGGGAGAGGGATCCCTCCTCTGTTTGCTCTCCCTGAGGTTTCTCCCATTTTTTTCCCTTAAACTGTGGGTTTTCTCTGGAAGTTTTCCCTTGTACGATGTGAGTCTAAGGATAGAGGGTGTCGTTTTTCTCATACTGATATTCTGAACAATCTGTGCTGTTGTATTTGCTGTAAAGTGTCTCTACTGTAGGCTATTTTTATTATATGTACAGCACTTTGGCTCGACCAAAAATCGTTTATAAAAAAATTGCTATATAAATAAAACTTGATTTGATTTGATTTAGTACCCATAGAGTCCAGTAGAGGGCTCCGCCTGTGTTAATATAACAAGGGTTACAATACGTAACCCGGCGTTCTAGCTCCATGCTTGCGCTCTTCTGGTTCGGAACCATTTTTTCTTTTCAGCCCCCGTTTTGTTCACACCGCCAAGAGCCCGACTGGTGCTGCCGCTGCTGCGTCATGATGTCAACGTTTACGTCGCTGATTTTCTCCCCAACGGCGCTAACAACAACAACAATGGGGGACTGCGTCGGGTCGAGAGACCCCGGTACCGGGGCACTGCCGCAACATCTTGCAGAAAACAGTGTCTGAGGGCATGTTCATTTAATAAACTATGAATGTTTTATATCCATGTAACGGGAAGAAACTCATCTAACTGATCATTATTTCATTTTCAAAATAAAACCCACAATGCTAACGCTGAGCCTCTGAATTAGCAACGAGCGAAAAATTCTAACAGATTACTGCACCGAAATTCACTCACAAAACCTTATTATTTATCTTTTCTGCACATCCATGACATCGTTTCATATCGTGAGGTGACACAGAATCGAAGGGTACCCTCATTATTACACAATTATACGAACTCGCGGAGATAATAACAAGAACAGACATCAAAACATGTGGCGCTAGGTAGCTAAAAACGCTAACATGGCTTACCTGTGTCGTAGTCTGGTCAAAAGTGGTCTTCAATGGCATTAAAACGATAAAAACGCTGCTGAAGTTAATCCATAGATTAATCCAATGTGTCTGTGTCCCTTTGAAATGATTTCTGATAATCCATAAGCAATAAACCTGCTTTTCTGTTTCCAGATGTCAGAGCTAGAGCTATAGCTCTATAGCTTCACTCTCATGCAAAACTGCGTCCGCGAAGCCCCCACCTTTTTGTTTTACCAGGTGTGTGTGTGGGGAAATCCCCCTTTGATTCTATTGGCTCTAACGGTCAGAAAGAGATGTCAATCAGCAAAATCGACAAAGGGGGGCCAGAGATATGGAAAATCCACCCAAATGACCCCAGATGTGGTTTCTTTTTGCTAAATCTCTCTAAAAAGGTCAGATTTCACTTGTTTTTAATCAATCTTGATACAGGGTACTTATTATATGTTGTACTTTGGATTCCTAAAGCTAGTAACCCATCATCCAAGGGTAGTTTTCACTATAAGTAAAAAATAATTTTTGGACGGACACTATAATTTACAGTTTTTTACCATGTTCAATCTGAATTTTCTTTAAAATAAAAAACATCTATATTGATTCTGACTTTTCTACATCCAACTCACAGGTTTATCATTACTTTGAGAAAAAATATTATTAATTTAACCCTTTTAACACAGGTCATTTGTTCTGGGAATGTCATTTTCGAGCCTGAAACCTGAAAAACAGGCTCAGGGTATTAACATGTTAATCATACGAAGCCAGATTAAATAAAATAACTACTTCTCAACCCTTATACTTTTCTCCAGAGTGCCGTGGTTCATTGTTTATGAATGTGTTTCAGCGGCATTTACCGACTGCTGCAGTCCTGCTCGTCCACCGGAGTTTATTCTCCCGTTAACTCACAGCAGCGTCCGCTGTAAAGTATTCACTGTCTGACTGTCTCACAAGCAGCTGATAAATATCCCCCCTCCCACATTTTACCGCCGTATTTTTCATTATGATTCTACTTGTGATAGTCGGATATGACAACTTGTGCAGTCCATGTATTGATTCCATCCGATAGCTGCTATAATTTAAATAAAAGATATCTCGGTAATGCTAGATGCACAGGGGTGAGCGGTGCCCCTGACTAGGCGGAGGCGCTACCATCAAGTGCTCCGGAATCTGAGGAAAATATTTGTTGTGGCCAAATGGCGGTACTACAATTTCCGTATCAGTCCGTGACGTCACTCGGCCCTGAAATACTTTTTCCCATTGACTAACATTGGGAAAATAAACTACCCAGTGTAACTGGTGCGCAGGTGCGCATGCGCACCCC
>NW_022989846.1:0-22500 GCF_902827175.1 Gymnodraco acuticeps
TGTGTTGTTGTGTGGTGTGTGTGTGTGTGTGTGTGTGTGTGTGTGTGTGTGTGTGTGTGTGTGTGTGTGTGTTGAGACTGATGACATTCAGGAGTGTTCAGTGTTTACCATCATCACAGATGTTACTGCTGTCACACACATGATCAGATGTGTAGTCAATTAGCAAATAGGACATTAGGTTAAAGGTCCATATACCAAATGTTATGTGAGCCAAACGTCTCTGTTTTCAGCTGCGAATATCACATCAAACTAATACAACTCCTTAAAAACTACATGAATGTACTGTTTTAGAGTCAATCTCTTGATTTGTAATCCTTAAAATATGTGTTAGGGTCGCCAACTGGGGAATTTGTCTATTTAAAGAAATGTTCTTTTTAAACGACTGTTTTACCGTATGCATAATGTTACTTATGTGAACATAGTTGCTGTTAACTTAAATTTGATTAATGTATTGAGGAATTTGGCTTAATGTATTAAATATATCGAATGATTGGCTTTTATTTAAGACTTTTTCCTAATTAAAATATTGTATTTATTGTAGGCTATATATTTAGGGTTTGATATACTGTATTTTGTTTCATACTTCTTTCTGAATTAAATATTTGCACAACATAAATCAATAATAATAATTTCCTGAAAAAGGGATATACTTTCTGACTTCAAATAAAGTCAATAAAATACAATAAAAAAATAAAAATAAACTGTACATTTGAGTAGTAAAACGTTAAGTGCATGTGCTCTCAGACACACACTGACAAACACTTACAAACTATCTATATGCATGCCCTTAATCAGAACTCACCTCTCCACACACACACACACACACACACACACACACACACACACACACACACACACACACACACACACACACACACACACACACACGCAGGACAGACATACAGTGAGAGTGCATTCAGTGTGTGTGTGTGTGTGTGCTGTGTTGCGTGTCAGCAGTGAGTACTGACTAAATAAGGCAAGGCATCAGTTGGCTTATCAGCAGCAGCCAGGAATATATACCCGTCCCACCACTGATATAGCATCCCGCCATCTCACACACACTATCATCTCTCCTGAATGTGTGTGCGTGTGCATGGACACACAAACGGGAGGGAAACATTTAAAGAGAATGGGAGAACCGGTGTGTGTGGATGTGAGAGACAAGATAGGGTTGCTATCGTTTTGGCAGGAGAACAGAGGAAGTGTGTGTGTGTGTGTGTGTGTGTGTGTGTGTGTGTGTGTGTGTGTGTGTGTGTGTGTGTGTGTGTTTGTTTGTTTGTTTATCACCTGCTGTGTGATGACCTCAGACTCTCAGCACCTGCCCTTTTTGGAGAGTTATAGATCAGCCTGTGTTACAACATGAGAACAAAATAATCCCAACCCGAAGTCCATCATGGCCGATTTCATCCAGGGCGGGTCGAGGACTTATTTTTTCTCTGAATAGAGTGGTGCAGGAATGAGTCCTAAACCCTGAAATCACCGCCACCGTCACCACCGCTAAGTTAAATGAGGCTAATGTTGGGCTATAAAGAACAGCTCGGTCACATGACTTCACGTCACCACCGCTACGCTAAAGGAGGCTAATGTTGGGCTATAAAGGAACTACAGCACGGTCACATGACTTCACATCACCACCGCTAAGCTAAAGGAGGCTAATGTTGGGCTATAAAGGAACTACAGCACGGTCACATGACTTCACGTCACCACCGCTAAGCTAAAGGCAGCTAATGTTGGGCTATAAAGGAACTACAGCACGGTCACATGACTTCATGTCACCACCGCTAAGCTAAATGAGGCTAATGTTGGGCTATAAAGGAACTACAGCACGGTCACATGACTTCACGTCACCACCGCTAAGCTAAAGGCGGCTAATGTTGGGCTATAAAGGAACTACAGCACGGTCACATGACTTCACAGCACAACCGCTAAGCTAAAGGAGGCTAATGTTGGGCTATAAAGGAACTACAGCACGGTCACATGACTTCACGTCTCCACCGCTAAGCTAAAGGAGGCTAATGTTGGGCTATAAAGGAACTACCGCACGGTCACATGACTTCACTTCACCACCGCTAAGCTAAAGGCGGCTAATGTTGGGCTATAAAGGAACTACAGCTCGGTCACATGACTTCACGTCACCACCGCTAAGCTAAAGGCGGCTAAAGTTGGTCTTGGTGATGTTTAGTCGTCTCATTTAGACACTTGTTAGCAACCTCCGTTTTTAAATTCACCAGTGGAGTATTTACTGAAGTATTTTATGTCGTAGAACAAAATGTTAAAATCTTCAGTTTGTGTTAACCACCATACCTTCAGGATAACAACCCGAAACACATTCAGAAAACCATTGACTTCCAGACGAGGGAATAGGAAGTGCATTAATGCTGACTCATGTCAGTTTCTAGGACTCATTCCTGCGCCACTCTAGACAGAGTTGTAATTAGGTTAATAGTTTCTGCCTCTATAATTTGGAATTGAAAAACGCACGACAATCGTTCTTCTCTGACATCATTACCAAAAACAAAAACAACGCACGTGCCTTGTTTGCTACCGTCGACAGACTAACTAACCCCCCAGTGTCAGTAGCCTCTGAATTTCTATCCACCAGGGCGTGCAATGATTTTGCCTCCTTTTTCACTGACAAAATTCAGAAAATCAGACAAGCAGTCAGTGCCTCTGCATCAGGAACAGCAAATGTGTTGTCTCTGTGTCCACTTAACATCAATTCAGACATCATGACACAATTCCATCAGATTAATGATAAAAACCTAGAGGACATTATTCAACTTCTGAAATCCTCCTCCTGCTGCCTTGATATTATTCCAACAGGATTTTTCAAAGATGTTTTTTGTTGCATGGCCTCAGATCTACTTCACATAGTAAACAAGTCTCTTCACTCAGGTATTTTTCCACAGGCCCTGAAAACTGCAGTCATTAAACCGCTCTTAAAAAAGAATAATCTAGATGCTTCAGTAATGAACAATTACAGGCCCATATCAAACCTCCCATTTCTAGGTAAAATCATTGAAAAAGTTGTTTTTCAACAGTTGAGTAATTTCTTGCATTTAAATGACTGTTTTGATGTGTTCCAGTCAGGCTTTCGTCCAAACCACAGCACTGAGACTGCTCTTGTAAAGGTCTTTAATGACATCCACTTAAACACAGACAGTGGCAGAACTTCAGTGTTAGTATTATTAGATCTCAGTGCTGCGTTTGACACTGTTGACCACAGCATATTACTAGACCGACTGGAGAACTGGGTGGGACTTTCGGAAACAGTTCTGAATTGGTTTGAATCCTACTTAAAGGACAGAAACAACTTTGTTTCTATAGGTAAATACACATCTGAGTTGACAAATATGACATGTGGGGTTCCTCAAGGCTCCATCTTGGGGCCTCTTCTCTTTAACATCTACATGCTACCACTGGCTCAGATAATGAAGAACAACAAAATAAGTTACCATAGCTATGCAGATGACACACAAATTTACGTAACAATTTCACCAGGAGACTATGCTCCAATTCAAACACTGAGTAAGTGCATTGAACAAATCAATGACTGGATGTGTCAGAACTTTCTCCAATTAAACAAAGATAAAACTGAGGTAATGGTTTTTGGAGCCAAGGCAGAACGTATAAAAGTTAGCGCTGAGCTTCAGTGTGCAATGTTCAAAACAACAGATAAAGCCAGAAATCTAGGTGTAGTCATGGACTCTGACCTGAGTTTCAACAGTCACATTAAAACAGTTACTAAATCAGCCTACTATCACCTAAAGAATATATCTAGGATTAAAAGACTAATGTCACAGCAGGATTTGGAAAAACTTGTCCATGCTTTTATCTTCAGTAGACTGGACTACTGCAATGGTGTCTTCACAGGTCTCACTAAAAAATCTATTAGGAAGCTGCAGCTAATTCAGAACGCTGCTGCTCGAGTCCTCACTAACACTAAGAAAGTGGATCACATCACTCCTGTTCTGAAGTCTTTACACTGGCTTCCTGTGTGTCACAGAATAGATTTCAAAATACTGCTGCTGGTTTATAAAGCACTGAATGGTTTAGGCCCAAAATACATTTCTGACCTCCTGCTAAATTATGAACCATCCAGATCTCTCAGGTCTTCAGGGACTGGTCAGCTTTCTGTCCCCAGAGTCAGAACTAAACATGGAGAAGCAGCGTTCAGTTATTATGCTCCAAATATCTGGAACAAACTCCCAGAAACCTGCAGGTCCGCTGCAACTCTGACTACTTTTAAATCCAGGCTGAAGACTTTTCTTTTTGTCGCTGCTTTTAATTGAACTATTCATATCTTAGACTGCACTGTAACTTTTATCCATGTACTTTTTTCTTTTAATGTTTAATTGACAGCACTGTAACTTTTATCCATGTATTTTTTCTTTTAATGTTTATTTTATTAGCTTTTTCTTTTTAATGACTGATTTTAAATGCCATTTTCTTAATCTCTTTCATTTTTTGTAAAGCACTTTGAATTGCCTTGTGTTGAAAAGTGCTATATAAATAAACTTGCCTTGCCTTGTGTGTGTGACGTGTGTTTGATTTCCGTACTGGTCCCTCCTCCTATGGAGTTTTTATGAAGTGGCGCCACACACCTTCCATAAGTATGTCAAGTTTGTTCTTTTATGAAGTGACAAAATGTACAGTAGCAAATGTAACTGTAACTGTGGGAAGGCCTGCCAACCTTCAGACTATTATACTGTATATTTATCCTCCTCATGTCTCATATTTAAGGCCATGGTGTGGGGTAACACAACATTTATTGCTGACTGAATCAAATGGCACACACATGCACACACACACACACTGAAGAATAACTGGCCACATGTGCCTCATGTTATCCGTATCAGTGACATTAATGGCCTGCGTCATTGCCAGCTAGTACATAAAAAAGAACTAAAAATAATGGAGCTGATGCAATGGACCGTGCATCATGAGTTAGACTTCCAACAGCCCTCAGAGAAATCAAATTACAGTGTGTGCACGTAATCTTATGCTTACTTTCAACATGTAGTCATGTGAGTGAGCTGCCGGAGAGATGTCAGGGACCCAGAATACGAAATCATTTAATGCAGAGGGAAAGTTAAGTACAAAAATACAAATCCTTTTAGAATAGAACAAATGTGAAAAATGTATCAATTATGTTCAAAATAAAAACACTTTTCGTCTGTTATCCAGGGGACCAAATTCTTCAAACACTTTATTGTTTTGTTATTATTCTTTTTGCCTATGTTAACATTTTGCTTGCTGCACCACTGTACCTAAGCGCTACTAGGTTGGCTGTACACTCCTACTCTTGTAATTTAATTGTTGCACAGCCATTCCTGTCATCATTTATTGTTCAAAACTCAAAGTCCATTTGAAACGCAAAAGACAAACACATGAACAAAGGGGAGAAGATATTAAAGTGTATTATTCTGACATAAATCTCTCTGACCAAAAGTAGGTTTTGATGCACATTATGATATCACACCATACTACATAACAGTAAATAGGAAGGCCAAAGATAACACATTGGAGAAGGAAGAACAACTAAATACATTTTTAGAGTGAGAGTCAAACTAAATATTTGTGTCTAAATCCTGCGAGGAAAAATATTTGGCAGAAATCAACCTTCTGTCTGCAGGTCCAGCAACAAAATAAAGGTTTGATAGCGAAAAACAGTGCGAACTATCTTCAGGATAAATTGTCAGATTTCCTCTCTTTGTTCCTGGGGGAGTAGAGGAGAAATCTCAGTGTATGTGAGTTGAGAGCAGGGTCCAGAGGATTGTGTTGCCCCACAATCTCTGAGAGAACAACACACACTTCTGCAGCTCCTGATTGTCTCCCTGGTTGATTGTGTGTGTGACTTCTGTTAATGAGAGTCAGTGGAGTGAGATGGATTTCTGAGATGTTCGGAAATAATGAGAGGAAGTGCATTTTCTGTTCAGTGAGCTTCATCCCTGAGGATTTGCTTGTGTGTGTGTGTGTGTTTGTTTATCACCTGCTGTGTGATGACCTCAGACTCTCAGCACCTGCCCTTTTCGGAGAGTTATAGATCAGCCTGTGTTTCAATATGAGAACAAAATAATCCCAACCCGAAGTCCATCATGGCCGATTTCATCGAGGGCGGGTCGACGACTTCTTTTTTCTCTGAATAGAGTGGTGCAGGAATGAGTCCTAAACCCTGAAATCACCGCCACCGTCACCACCGCTAAGTTAAATGAGGCTAATGTTGGGCTATAAAGGAACTACAGCACGGTCACATGACTTCACGTCACCACCGCTAAGCTAAAGGTGGCTAATGTTGGGCTATAAAGGAACTACAGCACGGTCACATGACTTCACGTCACCACCGCTAAGCTAAAGGAGGCTAATGTTGGGCTATAAAGGAACCACAGCACGGTCACATGACTTCACGTCACCACCGCTAAGCTAAAGGTGGCTAATGTTGGGCTATAAAGGAACTACAGCACGGTCACATGACTTCACGTCACCACCGCTAAGCTAAAGGTGGCTAATGTTGGGCTATAAAGGAACTACAGCACGGTCACATGACTTCACGTCACCACCGCTAAGCTAAAGGAGGCTAATGTTGGGCTATAAAGGAACTACATCACGGTCACATGACTTCACGTCACCACTGCTAAGCTAAAGGTGGCTAATGTTGGGCTATAAAGGAACTACATCACGGTCACATGACTTCATGTCACCGTGTGTGTGTGTGTGTGTGTGTGTGTGTGTGTGTGTGTGTGTGTGTGTGTGTGTGTGTGTGTGTGTGTGTGTGTGTGTGTGTGTGTGTGTGTGTGTGTGTGTGTGATATCCTCCTGTCCTGAGTATTTCCTGTGGCGTGACAAAACATTACGTAAAATCCCAAACGTTTCTGGGCATTTTATAATTAATTGCTGTCACTTTATAGACTGAAAATAATATTCTTTGCCTATAAAATGTTATTTATTTGACATCTTTCCTTTTCTTTCTTACTCGCAGTGCATTGAAAGCTCTGTAAAGTGCTAACAGTGGGTGGAAGACAATGATAGCAACTACATATTTCAGATTTTCTAATGCACAAAGTGTCATCTCTGTTTGTTTCGCTTGAAGCCTCTCCGCACATTTTAGTTGTTTTAGTCCCTGCTTTCACAGCGTGTTTAAACTCTAGTTAAAATGTGCCCGCTAAATCTGTGCAGCCGCTCTGATTGGCTAGCTAGGCCGCTCTCACTCCAGATGTTCAACGATTGGATTATGGCTTTATCACTTCTCTTGTTGATTCAGAGTATTGCTTTTCAACACAGAGAGGCATGCAACCACAGATCACCCTGCGAGTGATGCAATTATGCTTTTTCTTTAGGATTTGTAAAAGTAAATCTGTAAACACGGCTTTGCAATGAGGATACTGTATCTATCAGTGTCACTGTCGAGTCATTTTAATGCAAAAATGTAAGACAATACTGTTTTAGCCTCTCAAATGGGACGATGTGCTGCTTTTCTCTATTTTACATTATTTTAAAGTGAATATTTTGGGTTTTTACCTGAAAAAACAAGACAATTAGAGAGACATCATGTTGGATTTTGAGACATTTTATAGAACAAAACTATGAATCCTGAATATAATTAGCTGATTAATTCAAAAATAATGATTAGTTGCAGCCTTAGTTAGCAGCTACAGTTGTTGATAGTGAGAACATATTGCTTTTCCATTTAGCTCATCAAACGGCCATAAAAGACAGATAGTACAACGGTTGCATCACCATTCATTGAATCCTAATGCTGCTGTTGGCTTTGCACTGGACAGGAAATTGATGGTTGTGTGTTGGTGTGTGTGTGTGTGTGTGTGTGTGTGTGTGTGTGTGTGTGTGTGTGTGTGTGTGTGTGTGTGTGTGTTTGCAGTGGGGTGAATAACGGCAGGAGATTGGAGGAGAGAGAGCACAGACCATAATTAAAACTATTCCTTAAGCTCAAGTGGTTGCCAGGCGATGTGACCTTTTACTCGCGCAGGTTCAGTGTTGAATGTTGAGCCTTGTAGTTAAATGAGAGGCGGCATGGAGTGTGTGTGTATGTGTGTGTGTATGTGTGTGTGTTTCTCCTAGTTTTCAGCCAACCTTTTCCAGTGTATTCCCTCTGCCAGAGCTGACTTAAATGATGTTCTTGTGTGTGTGTGTTTTACGTGTGTTTATGTGCATTCGGTGGGCTGTTGGTGTGTGTGTGTGTGTGTGTGTGTCCAAGCGTGCATCTGGTGTGTGTTCATTACAAATCACACACACACACACACACCAGATGCACGCTTGGACAGCTTGCTTCGAGTGTCTCTGGTGGTTTCCGTGGTTACTGTCTCACCGCCGTCATCACGCTGTCAGCCATTTGTTGATTTTCTTTATGAAATAGTGAAGAGGCGTTGTTGGTTTTTACCGTTGTGTTTGTTCACCCTCAGTGACGTGTCTGCTTCCAGATTTACTAAAGATTTACTGTGTGTGTGTGTGTGTGTGTGTGTGTGTGTGTGTGGTGTGTGGTGTGTGGTGTGTGTGTGTGTGTGTGTGTGTGTGTGTGTGTGTGTGTGTGTGTGTGTGTGTGTGTGTGTGTGTGTGTGTGTGTGTGTGTGTGTGTGTGTGTGCTGTCAGAGATGCAACACTGCAGTCACCTCAGTGTGTCCTTAATTCACACACACTCCCAGCGGGGCTCATTAAGGCACGTCTCTCTAATGGTGCTTCTCAACTATCATGCAGACTAGATATGTGTGTGTGTGTGTGTGTGTGTGTGTGTGTGTGTGTGTGTGTGTGTGTGTGTGTGTGTGTGTGTGTGTGTGTGTGTGTGTGTGTGTGTGTGGTGTGTGTGTGTGAGTGTGTGTGTGTAAATTAGAATGTCATTTGCATGAGAAGGAGCCCATGTCTTTCTGAGTCAGGTGAAGCGCTTTTGTATGTGACGTGTGTGTGTCATTCCTTAAAACAGAAGCTTCAGATTGATTATAATAAGAGGAAATATGAAGGGTATATTTCAAGGTTGTTATATACATGTGTTATTGGGCTTTTTTCTTATCAACTTAGATTTGTTAGAACATGTTTTAACTTTAATTGACTGGATTTATTTGAGAATTGGGCGTATTAACTAGGGATGCACGATATTGTTTTTTTTAAACCGATACCGATACCAATAACTTCCTGCTTCTCAAGACCGATACCGATACCCGATAATAATAAAAAAATTAAGCCACTAATTATTTTAACGCGATTAACGCATGTGTATTTGTTTTCCTCTGCCGCCCCGTAGTTTCAGAGCATCGAGTTTAAAATACCATCTACAAGCTGATGCTGACAGCCCCGCTCCTGCCGCCCGCTTGCGGCAGACCACACTTCCACGCTCACCGGCAGGCACCGACTGGCTGTTGGGAGGACCGGGAGGGTGTGTGTATGTGTGGCCCGAGCGAGCGAGAGAGAGACCTTACGTGCATTGTTGTTGTTAGCATCTGGTGCTAGCTAGCTGCGCTAACGGATATACGGAGCTGTTTAAATGAAAACAGAGGAGCGACATTTCGCCACAACTGCGCCGAGCACTTGACTTTATGCAGGAAGCCAGACAGTGGGACATTGTACGCAGTGGCGTTTCTAGGTGTACAAAACTGGGGGGGGCAGAAAGAGGTCGGGGGAGAGAGAGAGAGAGAGAGAGAGAGGGGGGACAGAGAGAGGGGGGGAGGAGAGAGAGAGGGGGGAGTGTCAAATTACATACTGAAGACCACAGGAGCAACACTGTGAGCGCATACATTTACGTACACAGCGTGGGGATGTCATAGTAATGCACCTTCATACATGGAGTAAAGGTCACCATCACAAAGTAATTCTTAACAATAACAACAACCGTAATGCTTTAGCATTAAAACACCATAGACTGTAAATATAAGGAAAACACTCATCATCGAGGTCACAATATCAATCGATCCAGCAGAGGCAAAACACAGAAGATCAACAAAATATATGACATAAATGAACTTACCAAAGCTGAAGGCTCACTTGAAAAGAAAAGCGGCACGGCGGTCCTTCCTCTGACAGAATGTGTCTATCACTTTGGGGATGAAGTCCTGTAGTTGCTGGATCAACTGGCTTTCAATTGAAAGCATGGCCAATGCGTTAAGTCGCGGCTGTCCCATGGTGTTGCGGAGTGAAAGTCTTTATCCTTTTGAGGGTGGAAAAGTTCCTCTCTGACTCGGATGTCGTCATCGGAGTTGTCACTATTATTTTGACCAAAATAACAGTCTCAGCAAACGTTTCCTCCAAGTTGTTCTCGTGAATGGATTTCAACAGAGACAGGGCAGTGTTTCCAGTGTGAAGCTCACTGTGGCGGTAGAGCGTGGTCAGCTCAGACTTCAACTTCTCCTTGTTTCCCAACGCAGGCCAGTTTCACGGCGCAGTCAAGCTCAGCTGTAGGAAATGACAGGACATGCTGTGGGAAGAATGAGCTGTCAACAAGCTTTGCAGCGATCAAATGGTCACTCTGTGAGAACCTCTGTTCCACCTGTGAGATGACTGTGTCACAAGCCTGCTTCATCACCGGCGCTGTGCTGCTGACTCGTCGGCCTGGCTCGTCTGTTCCATCATGAGCAGTGGCGGCCAATGCATCAGTTTTCTGCCTCATTTTCTGAACATTTTCCTTGAAACGGCAGAGCGCGCTGTTGATCCCAGGTGCATCGATGCTTCGTTTTTGCAGAGTGTTTGTATAGAACATCCACTTCTGGCATAAGCAACGAAAAAAAACTCCAGGAGCTGCATAAATGCTCGGTCCCGCAGTTTCTTTGACAGGCCGTATGCCTCACTTATGGTGACCGCAATCCCATCCTGGTTGTGCGCGTATATGCTTCATACACTGAAGTAGTGCATCTCGGGTCTCCCAAACCGCGTTCACAGTTCTGCTTTTAAAGTTCCATCTCACAGCTGGTGGCCGTGGGATGCGTCTCTGTGTTGCCTCTGCAAGAACTGCAACACGTTTTGGAGCACCGGAGAAAAAAGTGGAAAAAGCAGTTAGATCTGCAAAAAACACCTTCAGGATGCTCATCCTTGCTGAACACAGTTGCTGCAGGGTCAGGTTCAGTTGGTGGGCGTAGCAGTGAACAAACTGAGCGTTTGGGTACGTCTCCTTCATCACCGTCTGTACCCCGCGCACGTTACCGCTCATGACGGCCGCCCAGTCATAGGTCTGAGCGATTAGCTTTTCTTTCAGCTTCAGGGGTTCCAGAACAGCCTTGATGCTGTTAGAGAGACCTACACCAGTTTTGTCCTTTACTTCCACAAACTCCAAAAAACGCTCTGTAACTGTGAGGTCAGGCATAATGTATCGCAGCACAATCACCATTTGTGATTTACAGGAGACATCGGTTGTCTCGTCGGCCTGAACGGCAACAAATGATGTGTTGTCCACTTGCTTGGCTATTTCCTCCCTGTACACATCATACATGCAGTCCAAGAGTTCATTCTGTATGGTGCTTGATGTCCCTTTGAAAACAAGCTGAGCTTCGTAGTGCCGTTGAAGCCTGGAATCGCCCTCACACATTGTCTCGAAAATTGACCTGAATATCCCTGGATTCAGAGAGTCCGCCGACTCGTTGTGGCCCCGCAGTGCTGTCTCACATTTCCCACACAGTTTAATACAGGTGATGATCCGACCAAGCACGTACCTGTTTTCTTCCACCTTCCTATTATGAGAATCAATGCCGCGTCTGTAGGCGCTGTCAATCTGAGCTGCAACATTCACCCTTCCAAGTAATCCCAATTTTACGGCATTTTCCAAATGACTGTTGCTGCTCTCATGCTTCATTGTCCTCTCCGAAAGATGCTTTAAGTCCTTGTAACCTGTCCTCGACCAAGTACCTTGATCTTCACCAAAAAGCAGGCAAGGAAAGCAAAAGAGGGAATTCTTCTGGATGCTCGCCGTTAGCCATTTATTTTTAGCAAACCACTCAGCGTTAAACCCACGTTTAACTTTGCCCGCAGTCTGGACCATTTGGAAATCCGGTGGATGGTGGGCACCGAGGCGCTTTACCTCCAGTTTCTCTCCGAGACTAAGTGTCTCAAATGTGTGCTCCAGTAAATGGTCAACTTCATTCATTTTCTTTCAGTTTTTTACTTCTTTTAATCGCTGGTGATGTTAGCTATATGCTGCTCTCTCTGGTCTCCTCTTCAAACTACACGTGACGTTTCGCAGCACTGCACACGTGAGTACTTACAGCCAATCAATTCTGAATTATGTGAGATGACGTATGGTGGGGATGGGAGCACTATGCCCCTACGGTCATTATTTTTTTGCCACACACATTAAATAGAAAAATACTCTGAGCATGCGCAGTGTAGTTTTTACAATCACCGTTCACTTAGACAGTGAGAGGGAGGGGCAGGATCGGGTTTTGTCCCACATGGCTCTAAACAGCTCAAAACGGCACTCTAGACACTAATTAGAAGAACACAGACTAAAACAGAAATGTACAGACGAATCAGATTATTAAACATGACCTTAAAATATATTTTATATGTTTTTTTTATTTATTTTTTAGTATTTTTTTGTAATCATTATTTGTAATACTTTCTTCTGACACTAGGTGGGGCTGTGCCCCACCTGCCCCTAATGACCCGCCGCCACTGATTGTACGAGAAGTCAGCACACTCAGCACGGATAGTGCGCAACATGATTGCAGCGTCCAGGCTGCTCCGGTTCGAGCATATGCCTTGAGTTGCGTCACAGCCAGGCATGAGTTAGGGAGCGCAGGATTTGTGAAGAACTCCCCTCTTCCTAAACCACTAATACCACAGTACTGGCAAAACGGGAGGAGCCGAGTGAAAAACAAGCGCCCCTCATCCCAATCCACCCACACCGCAGTATTTTTTCTTTTCTTTATTATCGTGCATCCCTAGTATTAACACATGAATACTGTGTAATATATGTGAACATATATATTTAAGAAGTACAATATAAGACAAGCAGAAGTTTATTAGACTTAAAGGTAGGGTATGTAATTTAGTTCAGAAACACTTTTTGTTATATTCCATGGAATGCTCTTAACATCCCGATAGCAATAAATATATTAAAAAAACGTCATCTGTGGAAGCCGTAGCTCTGCACGACGAATCATCTGAGCCGGCCCGGCTAAAGTAACTGGATGGCCTACCTGCCTGTCAGCCTTCCATCTGGGCACAAACTTATCTCGTGCCCTCATTGGTCAAGTGCGCGTTCGTGTGTGTTGGAGGGGGGGCTCTGTGAGGAAGTGGCAGATTTTTTCAGGTTGTGTATTTTCAACTTCTAGCGCACTCGAGCTGGTTTCTCCATTCTTACCTACCCTACCTTTAAGTCATTATACCTTTTGAATTTGCTGAGGGCCGATTCAAAATGGGTCGCATTTGGCTTAAAGCGATGGTAAAATCCCAGTCAGTCCTCAAACCCTCACAGATACCACCTCTCTGTCCTCCTGCATGCTGTGGCCATGTTTCACTGCTGGTGTTGACATAAAGACTCTGAATCCCTGCCGCTGCCCTTCAGCGTGAGAATTGAAAGTTAAGCCAAATTAAAAAGGTTTTTAATTAGCTTTTAAGGTAGGTACATAACAATCAACAAACACTAATAACATTGCATCATCTCTATCACACAAACAATGATAAAACATGATTTAAGTACAGGTCAATACAATAATACATAGTACAGTTAAAATATAATATATTACAATACAGTTAAAATTGAAAAACTGAGATTACAGTGTAATTAATGTCTGGTTGCTTAATATCAATCACACACACACACACACACACACACACACACACACACACACACACACACACACACACACACACACACACACACCTGTATCCTCATGCTCCTGGATGCAGGCCAGGTGAAGAGTGGGAGATTAGGTCTGGTTGTAATCCACAGCCAGAAAACTCGGAAGACTTTAAGGGGATTTTTTCTAATCAAAAGGGATTTTACTCATTCTTCTTCCCAGAAATCAACTCTGTTTTGGAGCTAAACTTCAATCCGTCTCGACCCAATCTACTCTATCAGTCCGATGATTCAGAGGCTGCCGTTTAGTCAACAAGAAAGACTTCAACTCTCCATCATAATCACAGTGTCATTCGCCTTTAATGCATTCTCAACGTAGTTCGTCCTGGATTACAGTTCCTGTTTTCAACTCCTCTAGCTCTCTGACCTTTTACAACCATTCAAGGTCACTGAGGTCAGCTGACCAGTTGCTTTTAGTTGACCCTGGATCAAAGTTGGCACACAGTGGAGACCGAGCTTTAACGCTCCAATACTCTGCAACAAATCAACTTCGCACAAACCCTACACTGTCTGTTTTTAAATCCGCCCTTAAAACACATGGTATCTTCTGACTCTCACTGTGATCGTTTCGTTTGAGTTGTTTTGGTGCTGTGCATTTAGAAGAATCGCTTTGCTCCAGGTTGTATAGATATAAGGACACTCAGTCTGTGTGTTATCCTTTTCTTCTACAACAGACAAAGGTCTATTCATGTTTTTTGTATCCACTCATTGTCCCCTTTGCCTTCAGCTTTGCATGTTTTACATATTGTTGCATGAATTGTGGCTGTTCTATTTCTCCGAGCACGTGCGAGTGTGACATTCAACCTCTTACAAACCTGTGTTTCAAGTGAAGATAAGATTCCTTACTCAGAAAGCAAACTATTTCTGCAAGACAAGCCATAAGACAATAATAAGTAAGTGCAATAATTGATGTTTTTCAACCTTAAAAGAGAAACCAGGCGAATGAGAACAAAGCCACCACGATGTCCTGAGATCCAAATATTCTCATTAGCAGCAGCAGGATACAGTTGGCTTATCTCATCATAACAGACGCTTCTTCTTCTTCCATTTAAAGCCTCATTTGCTGCACCCATTGTCCCCCCCCCCCCCCCCCAAACACTGGTAATGTGAGCCCAGACCTCAACCCAAGAATAATTCCTGAATAATTTCAGCGTCGGTTTTAGCTAACCCCTAATGGTGTTAGTCATGCTCGAGTAATCCTGAATTAGCACCGGCCGGGAATTCAATAGCACGGATATGACACGTGTGTGCGCGGCTGACTGAGTGCTAATTTGTGCAGACTTTGTGTCATGTTCTGCTCTTTTGGACCCAGACACTGTTTGGGTGAGATAGATCTCTGTGGATGTTTGATATCCCCTCTTCTTCATGTCTCTTCTACATCAACATGTGTCCCCTCTTCTTCGTGTCTCTTCTACATCAACATGTGTCCCCTCTTCTTCATGTCTCTTCTACATCAACATGTGTCCCCTCTTCTTCAAGTATCTTCTTCATCAACATGTGTCCCCTATTCTTCATGTCTCTTCTACATCAACATGTGTCCCCTCTTCTTCATGTCTCTTCTACATCAACATGTGTCCCCTCTTCTTCATGTCTCTTCTACATCAACATGTGTCCCCTCTTCTTCATGTCTCTTCTACATCAACATGTGTCCCCCTCTTCTTCATGTCTCTTCTACATCAACATGTGTCCCCCTCTTCTTCATGTCTCTTCTACATCAACATGTGTCCCCTCTTCTTCATGTCTCTTCTACATCACCATGTGTCCCCTCTTCTTCATGTCTCTCTTCATCAACATGTGTCCCCTCTTCTTCATGTCTCTTCTACATCAACATTGTCCCTCTTCTTCATGTCTCTCTTCTACATCAACATGTGTCCCCTCTCTTCATGTCTCTTCTACATCAACATGTGTCCCCTCTTCTTTCATGTCTCTTCTACAATCAACATGTGTCCCCTCTGTGGAAAGAGACTCTGAAAGTTTCAGGAACAAAGATTCTCTCTCTTTTGATCCATTTCTATAAAAACCTGTCTGAAAATGAGCTGATCAGATTTTGGCCACTTTATGATGTCAAACGATGTTTTGTCTTGGTAACCATTAGCCAATCAGCAAACTAATGTAACCCCCCCCCCCTTATCCACCTGAATCTCCTACTAGAGCTCCATTGAGTTCTTTGTAACCCAAATGTCTCTCAGAGGGGCGTGGGGGAGGGGCTCCTTATTTTCATCTAAAGTAACAGACAGAGAATCAGCACTTTGGAAACAGGGCTGAAACAGAGGGGGATTATGGGTAATGCTGCAATGATCTGTTTGGTGTTTCAGCCAATCAGAGACAGGCTCTGGATATATCTGAGACCTGTGATATATTGATGAAAAACGGTATAATAGGAGACCTTCAAAATACTTTGTTACTATTAACTTGAAGACTCATCCTCTATCTTATTATATTCTGGAGCAGTCAGCGTTCCAGGTACCGAGGAGGGGGTTGATGGAAAGGAGGGGGCGTTATTGGAAGAAGTCAAAGCGGAGGAGGGGGTGGAGCAAAACTGTGTCCGCATATGTGAGGGATATTCTTCAAATAGGCCATAGCCTGGGTTCAGGGGGGGGGGGGGGGGGGACTAAAGCTTCTCGAGGGAATGTACACCACGGGATGTCGATAGCAGTCGATACCTATACCAGTTAAATTCCTCAATTTGATACTATGGTCAAACACAAAACAATACATCTCATGCACTTCAACATGCAAACAGTGTGCACGCTGAGTTTGAATGCTTTATTGTGCTAACAGAAGTTAAAGGTCATAACTCCTCCTTCAATCAGCTGCATTTATTTAAGTTTCTCTGCAAAAAATATTTTCTTCAATTATTAAATTCGTCCATTTTTACTGGATAGTGCTTATCATAATGTAACTCCTTTTACGTTAGCTATTAGCTTCCTGTTTTTAGCAATAAACTACTGGCTGCTAACTGCTAACAGCTAACGTTACTAGCGCTCCTCCTGCAGATTGTTACTAGCATTTTCAGAAGATCAAAAGGGGACGACAGGACGCCATTAGTCCCTTTTAGTCTACTCAATGTATTTGCTGTAACTTTGTAAATCTCCTCACTCTAGGACAAAGACAAGGATTTCTAATAAAAGTTTTCCACTGTTGGAAAAAAAGAGAGAGACCGTCATGTGAGTTCTGGCATCGACTTGCTTCAGATAAACAAACTGTATTCTGCAGGTGGCAGAGGAATGATAAGCTTTAAAAGAAGATGCACCACTCTGCATGCTAGCTGGGGTCTGAAACTTAACCCTCCAGTAAAATTAGAGGAGCTGCGATGCATACCTCAGCAGTAATAAATACCCAGAAGTCTTCAGAGGGTCTCTCTCTCTGCAGTTCTATCTCTAATGTCCACTTCCATTCCCCTCTCTCTCTGGCAGTGTTTAGTCATTTCTCTCTTTGTTGTCCCCACCCTCATCCTCTATCTGAAACACACACACACACACTCCTCAGAGAGAGAGCGCCTCGCCCGCCGCACTAACTGCCAAACTGACTCAACACTTTTCACACTAGTCATTTGTCTCACTAATGAAACATCCAGGCTTTCATCAATACCCTTTTTCAATCATTGCAATCTTTCTACTCTTTGTCCAATTCCCTTCAACCCCCTGTGTGTGTGTGTGTGTGTGTGTGTGTGTGTGTGTGTGTGTGTGTGTGTGTGTGTGTGTGTGTGTGTGTGTGTGTGTGTGTGTGTGCGTGTGTGTGTGTGTGTGACCTAGCATTACTATCCTTGTGGGGACCTACATCTGTTACACAGTCACGTGCGCTGACTGGCTTCCCTTATGGGGACACAATTGGGTTCCCTTTACATTACATTACATTACATTGCATTTAGCTGACGCTTTTGTCCAAAGCGACTTACAATAAGTAACCCCTTTAAGGGGTATCATTAATTTTAGGGTGAAGACTTGGTTAGGGTTAGGCAGGTGTTGGTTGTGGTTAAGGTTAGGATGAGTCTCATGCAGTGGCGAACCGTCAGGGCCTTCAAGGTATTCAGAGAACACCCTGGAACACTCAGATAAAACAAAACAAAATAGATTTAATTATATAAATAAAATGTAATAAAATGAATAAATGAGAATGGTATCTGTGTTGTTGATCTGTAATATCACAGTGTTACGTTGATTTGTTTGTCCTTCTCGGACCATGCTACGCATTTCAGTGGTTTTGTGTTAGAAAAGAAAGTACCCTTTTCAAGACGACAATTCAGTGAAAAGACGGACATTATAACGCCGCGGAGGGGGCGGGGGTGGGGGGGGGGTGTGTCTACAGAAGGTCCAGTTGTGATAGCCACGGTTTGCCACTGGTCTCATGTCGTCTCAAATGCATGTAAGCACCTTGAATTACCTTGTGTTGAAAGGTGCTATATAAATAAACTTGCCTTGCCTAAGTCAACGTAATGTCCCCTGAAGTGATGTAAACATGGTGTGTGTGTGTGTGTGATATTTGCATAGGTGCCAGCAGGTGCATTTATGGATTTAAATGCCTGTATTTGCTTGCGCCCATCCCTCCGTGAACAGGTGTTGTTTTGTATTCAGAGGCAGATCGGCCTCACACTGTCTGACAACTTACAGACCTTCAAACTTTGTTAAAGGTCATTCGTGATCTCACATGCTGTTGTTCATCCAGACTTTAGCCTTGAAAGGATGACATTGCAATACATAACCTAAAAACTTTGTTTGTCAGTTTTAATGCAACTTCTGCACATTGTTGATGGCGGAGACTCTTACAGTTATGCATATAAAAGCTGCTTCAATCGATATTTTTACATTGACAGTAGTTCAAATAACTGTCTTGTGTGGATTACTCCTATTAGGGCTGGGTGATATGGAAGAAAATCAGGTATCACAATATTTTTGACCATTACTTGATAACATAATCATCAGTAATGTGGATCTAATGACCAAAGGCAAATAGAGCTATAGCAGTCGAGCCTCGTATCTGATTAGCAATATATTGCCTAGCTCTGCTCACTCGTGAAATATCCCGATCCCTTTCTTCATATTTCAGCTCATTATTTTGATCAAGCAGTCGTATATGATGTGATTGACTCTCACAGCTCTCATCTGTAATGCTTTTAACCAATAAAGCAGCTTTGTTTGTGAGAACCCTCTCATAAACTCCCTGTACGCAGGCTGTATGCACCTATACCTATGAAAATAAATGCCTTATTAGTGCTAGATATTGACTGTTGAACTTCAGTATCAATTATTTGTTCCCAGCTTGTTGCACTGCCCCCAAGTGGCCAAAAAATAAAAAAGCATTATCGCAGGTTTGACAGTCCGTGCATTGTGGAAGGTGCTAGTTTGATTAAAAGCGTCTCCTGGAAGAGACCCAGCCGAGCCTCTCGTCTCCTCGCTCCACATGCCCATGTTTTCTCGCCTTTCCTTTCACTCTTTCTGCTCGATCACACCTCTCCTCTCTGCGTTCCCCGCCTCCCACCACCAGACGTCCTGTCTCTGGTCCGTCTGCAGCGCTTCCTGTCCGCCCGTGACTTCATGCCCACCTAAAGGGAACTGTTAAGATCCCCAGAGACATGTCATGGGCACGCCGAACGCATTCATGACGCCTTTCCTTTGCCTGCACAGTTCACACATTGCAGAAATAGAAGCATGTATGTCCTTGCTGTAGCATGTGGACGTCTGTGGTGTGCATGTCAGCGCTGCGATGTAACAGGAATGCTTTAATGTCAGTTTTTAACAGGGAAGTGCTCTTAACTATGAGACCATGCCTCTGCTTTTAGCGCGACGTGTTCGAGAAGCAAAGCATTGTGTGATATTATTATAATTTCTTGGATTTTATTTGTATCTGCAGCTGGTCAGGCTGTAATAAACACAGTCTGAGGGCGTCCTTTGTCATCGGGAAGCTGTCCGGCTCTAACGCCGGCATATGGCTGCTCATGCATTTTAATGTCTCGTCAAAAACAGGACAGCTCAGAGTCTGAAATAGAGACATCTGTCCGCTGGGGTCACTGACAGAAATACAGAGGGTGAGGAGGGGTGAGAGGAAGCTGCATTAATAGCCAGATGAAGAAGGATGGAGGAAAAACAGCAGCATTGATTGAAAAAGAGAAGCGAGGGTGAGAGGAAGATGGATGAGAGGGTTAATCCGGGCACAGCTGTCAATACAGTGATTCAGCCATCTGCATTTCACAGTGCAGCGTCATGCATTGTATAAGATCCACTCTCTGTGTACAGTAAAGCCCCTTACCCTTCAGAAAAATACCCTGACATCTGCTTTATGTCCTCAGACGGGAAGGTTGCATTCTGCATTCATTGCAACACTTTATGGCGCAATGCTGAAGTATTAAAGGTGATTTAACTTATATTAATTTATGCAGTCAAGTTCGACCCCTACCCAAAGACCTCAAATCCTATAGTGAAGTATCTAGAAACTTTAAGATAGATAAGTTTCAAGATATATCTTATCTAAATGATTAGAACTTATATAAATACAGCGCCAGAACAAGAGAAAAGTAATTCCATTCACATATTCAATACACAATACGTTGCAATCTGTTCAATAAAATCATCAGGATTTTGGACAATAATAACAATTTATTAAGATACATACAGATCAATACATATCCTCTACTCAAAGCCACCAGACTCCATGGACAGACACAGTCATTTTGTTCCACAGATTTTCATAAAAACACACTTTACTCAAACTCAGAAACTGAAGAAATCTCATCAAAATCCATTAACTCTCGTTTAAAGTTTGAAAGGGAAACTAAATTGTTACGGTTACTTTATGTTTGCTAACACCAGAACACAGTGGTAAAGAGTGCTTATTTGTATCAGGTTTTCATGTTAGAAAGGGGATAGGGATCTAATCCAGTGGATTTAACTGATGCATTTCATATGTTGCATAATCATAATGGAGTCTGGATGTGTCACGTATGTCTCTGTGTGTTTGCATGCACTGCATCTACCCATGCTAATGCTAAGAACATCAAGTATTCATCTTCTGCCGTTATAGGTCTCACGATATTAGAAATGTTGTCTTTTTGTTATTATTTATTTATCAAATATTGTAGCTTTATCAATCCCCAGAAACCTGCATCAATAAGTCGATAGACAGAAAAATAATCACCAACATTTTTTGTAAATAATGACATGTCAGTTTTTTATAATATGAAAGTGAATATATTGGGGTTGGTATCTGACTTTCTAACATTTTTTAGACAAAGTGATTAATCGGGAAAGCAGTCGGCCGATTGTTTGATAATAAAAATATTATTTTCAGCCTTAAAGCTGACTGGAGTTCAGATCTGAGCTTTCACTACACCACCAGCTGAATATATGGGATGATATAATATGTGTGTGTGTGTGTGTGTGTGTGTGTCCTAGCATTACTATACTTGTGGGGACCTAAATCTGTCTACACAGTCACGTGTGGGGACTCGCCTCCCTTATGGGGACAAAATGGAGGTTCCCATGAGGGTGAAGACTTGGTTAGGTTTAGGATTAGGGTTAGGGTTAGGCATGTGTTGGTTAAGGTTAAGATAAGTCTCCAGGAAATGCATGTAAGTCAATGTAATGTCCCCTGAAGTGATGTATACATGGTATGTGTGTGTATGTGTGTGGTGTGTGTGTGTGTGTGTGTGTGTGTGTGTGTGTGTGTGTGTGTGTGTGTGTGTGTGTGTGTGGTGTGTGTGTGTGTGTGTGTGTGTGTGAGTGTGTGGGTGTGTGAGTGTGTGTGTGAGTGTGTGTGTGTGTGTGTGTGTGTGGCATCGCGCCCGTACTCCAGACTGGATTAAGGTCTAGCTTGGATGTGGCTGCGCTCCATTTGGAGAATCAGGATTGGGATTTGAGATAGAAGCGAAGGGGAGGAGGTGTTATCCCCAAGAGGAGGAGGAGGAGGAGGAGGAGGAGGAGGAGGAGGAGGAGGAGGAGGAGGAGGAGGAGGAGGAGGAGGAGGAGGAGGAGGAGGAGGAGGAGGGATAGTGGAGAGAAACTGAGGATGATGTAATGGTCGCAGCGCTGTTAAATATTTGTTTTGGTGTATTTATTAATAAGACATTCGATGATGTAATCCCGGCCTTTTAGGAAACTGTACAGTTTCAACATTTATTCCGGATGAATCAACAGGAATTTACAGCTCTATTCGCCCTCGTTAACCTCTCAGTTATCGTGCCTCTCTAACACCGTCTCTCTCTCTTTGTGTTTTCCTCCAGGACGGCTCATGCCAGGACAAAAAGCGAAGCTGCAGATCAGGCCGCCATCTCTGCCGTGCACGACTCAGAAATCGCCCGAGCCGTCGCCAGGGAGCTCGCCCCGAACTTCTACCAACCAGGTGACGATACGATAACACTTTAATGGTCACATCATGTGTAACATCAACATAGACCAGTGCTTCTCAAAGTGTGGTCCGCGGACCACTGGTGGTCGGTGAGCGCCCCCTAGTAGTCCGTGAGTATATTGGTAACATTTGAAATAAATAGATACATTAAAGTTTTCCGTACTCTCGCGGGAATATCTCCGCAATGGAGGGAGCTTAAGTTTCACTTTCGATTGCATGATATAGTCCAGCGCGACACCTTCATCACACATGTTGCCACGTGTTTGTACCATTCTCAGGCGATTTGTAATCTGTTCTTGAATAACGATGTGATTTTGGATATTTGTGGAGTTAGGTGGTCCGCGAGTGTTTTTTTATTGGTTAAGTGGT